>NC_079455.1:9635015-9780015 GCF_903798145.1 Danio aesculapii
ATATGCATTTCATAACATTACGACAGATTCCCGTCTCTATACTTTTATGAATTATATTAAGAGGTGAAAGTCCTGAACATGTGAATGTAAACACATCTTTACCCAATGGCCCTCCAGCAGCAGCAGTAGCAGCAGCGAGTCCTCCAGTGACGTTGGCGGAGAGCCGCTCCGGAGGGTCCTGCAGAGAAAGAGGCTTCGGCTGCCGGAGGACTCAGAGGATGAAGCGCTGAAGAAGAAGAAGAGGGAGGCGGAGATCAAGGAAGCTGCTGCCAAGAGAAGAGAAAGGAAGAATAAACTCATGGAGCTGTCAAAGAAGAGAAAGTCAGGCACTCCACGGCGCAGGCGCAGGACAATGGTGAGTGGAGACATGAAGTAAAATGTAAATTAATATAAAGGAATTTTCATGTTTATGTAACTCTGGCTTTTGACAAATATTCTTCCAATAAATGTTCAAAACATTCAATATTACTTTTTTTGTCTGTAAAATATTAAATATAATCCAAGATGCAAATGCAGATTCTGACATACAGTTTTTTGATGAAAAAGCTTTTGTGCTTTTGATGAAGTAGCATTTGACTTAAGAGCCCTTTAGACCATGCACTGGACCGTTACTCTGTGTCTGGCTGGTAATATCTTTAAATAAAAAGTTATTTAGGCCTATTTAATTATTCATGTATTATTTAGGTACAATAATTAAGACATAAAATGAGAAAGTAAAATATTATCAACAAAGAAATGTGAATGAAAACTGTAAATCTAAATGTAAATGAAAAAGCTTATTTATTGACCGTCTTAGGCCTATGACTTTAAAATAAAACACTGTACATCTCTATATTTAGGCTAAAACACTGCTTTATTTATTTGTTTATGTACAGTTAGGTTAATAAATATTTGGACATCGACACAATTCTAACCTTTTTTGCTCTATACACAAACACAATGGATTTGAAATGAAACGAACAAGATGTGCTTTAACTGCAGACTGTCAGATTTAATTTGAGGGTATGTACATCCAAATCAGGCGAACGTTGTAGGAATTACAACAGTTTGCAAATGTGCCTCCCACTTGTTAAGGGTGGGAGCTGTTCCATGGCCAGGTGTGTGTTATTCTCGCATTATCCCAATTACAATGAGTAGATAAAAGGTCAAGAGTTCATTTCTAGTGTGCTATTTGCATTTTAAATCTGTTACTGTCAACTCTTAGATAAGATGTAAACAGCTGTCACTATCAGTCAAGCGAGCCATCATTAGGCTGAAAAAAATCCATCAGAGAGATAGCAAAAACATTAGGCATGGAATGTGAAATATTATGAATGTGAAATGTTATGCAAGGGCCAAGTCAAGCACCTGATTTTAATCCGATTGAGCATGCATTTCACTTGCTGAAGACAAAACTGAAGGGAAAATGCCCCAAGAACAAGCAGAAACTGAAGCTAGTTGCTTTAGTGGCCTGGCAGAGCATCACCAGGGATGAAACCCAGCATCTGGTGATGTCTGTGGGTTCCAGACTTCAGGCTCTTATTGACTGCAAAGGATTTGCAACCAAGTATTAAAAAAAGTGAAGGTTTGATTTATAATTATTATTCTGTCCAATTTCTTTTGGACCCTTATAAAGTGGGGGGCACATATGCAAACTGTTGTAATTCCTACAGTGTTCACCTGATTTGGATGCAAACACCTGACAGTCTGACAGTTACTGCACATCTTGTTTGTTTCATTTCAAATCCATTGTGTTGGTGTACAGAGTCAAAAATGTTACAGTTTTGTCGATGTCCAAATATTTATGGACCTAACTGTATGTATGTATCTACTTTCATTTTATTTGTCTTTTATTTCTTTAGTTTTAATTTCCAAAATGAATCCTCATTGCACTTAAGTTTACAATGATAATAAAGCTTGTTAACAAGTTTTTAATGATTAATGAAGGAATTATAATGCTTTGTTTTATTTAAAATTATTTCATCTTCATTTAAAAGTAGCAGAGGAAATTACAGCTACTGTTTATTTCTGTTTGTTCACATCCTATCCCTTTGTGCCCCCTGGCAGCATAGTCGCAAACTGCTTACACTTAAAAACATGTTCTTATCCCTTAATGGTCATTTTGAAGTGTCACCCACTGTAAGTGGCAATTAAAAAAAAATTACAATTCTCTCATGCCTCCAAACCGGTTTGAATTTCATTCTTTCAATAAATGTTATTTTTTTATGTGCATAATGTATTAAATATCATCCAGACAGAGATTTATTTCAGTGAAATTGCTAATGCAGATTCGGAAATAAGTGACAAATCATTCACCAAAAAAAACCCTGGTTATCTCATACCTCCAAACCACATTGAATTTCTTTCATCTGTTGAACACACAGCAAGATATTTGGAAAATTGTTTGAAGCAATTGACTACCGTAGTATTTTTCCTATGATGGATATCAGTGGTTTCCAACACTTTTTGTGGTCATTTTGGTGATTCTTGCCACAAGGGTGCTTTCATTTCTTGGTTGTCACGTTCCTCTAAATTTGTCAAGATGTTTATTGACAATAATGTATTTGATTCATTTATCCTATCCACTTTGACAGACAGGAAACATCTGACAAGTTTTGTGACCGTCAGCCATTGTTTGTTTGTTAGTGGTCTGGCAAGTGGTGACCGTTGTTTTGACATAAACAGTCAAAATAGGTCAAATATTCCATAATATATAAATCTATATTATTATTAATGTATTATTATATTATAAATATTCTAATATCTTGGTTAGAAATATTAAAAGCTTTAATATTTTCAATTTTTGACTGGGAGAGACTAAAAGCATACTTAATTTTATAATATTTGGGGAGAAACCTAATAATAGTTTACAACATACAAAAAATAAACAATATCCAGCATCCCCTTTCTTTGATAATGTACTTTTTAAAAATACATTTGTTTGCTTGACAAGTTCATGAATGGGCAAAGTGTTTGGTTAATCGCAAATGTGCACTACAAGCAATTAATAATCCCTCAAAACCTCGCTACAAATGTAAAAGTATCAACCATTTACAATTTTAAATGTCAAGGCACTTTCAGTTTTTAAAGATTAAACAAAATAATATTATAGAAATGTTTATAAAACCAGCAGGGTTCCCTCTGAAAAAGTACAGGTTAATAATAATAATAATAATAACAGTAATAATAATAATAATAACAATAATAATAATAACCTTTTGTCTGTGTTGTTTATCTGCAGGGTTCAGATGATGATGAGGAGGAAGAGGACGAGAAAAAAGAGGAGGTCAAGGAGGTCAAAGTTGAAGAGCCGAGTAAAGCAGATTCAGATGGAGACTCCAGTGTGGTGGAGGAGAACGCCAGTCCTCTGAATAGCAGCGACGAGGAGAAACTGGCTCATAGCAGTGACAGTATGAAGGATTTCATTGTGGAGGAGGAGCAGAAGAAAGATGAAGAGCAGGAGGGAGACGAGGATGCTAAAGAGAAGATTCTCTCTCAGCTTCCACGCCAGTGTAAGACCACGTGTGCTTTTGTTCTCCATTTTGGAATGTCAGAGCTATGTTTTCACTGTTGCCAACTATTTTCAACAAAAAGGCGCTAAACTCTGCCCTAAAAGACGCTAGATTACGTCATACTTTAATTTGCATATTACTGACGTCATCACGTTCTACCATTTCTGTTTAAGTCTATGATTAATAAAGGGGTATTTATATGTGCACTACACTTTATATAAGCATGTCAATTTAACTAAATTTATTGCTGTTTAAATACAGTATATCATTATAGATGTGAAGTGAATTTGCAGTAATCTCTCAGATGTAATAAACACAGACAAGTACTGAAATTGTCACTAAAATATCTGTGATTGTGAACAAGAAAAGAATAAACGGTCAAATTAAATTGTTAAAATAAAGGAGAAGCAGATCGGTTTGACTGTACAAGGGAAATACCTTAACACTGCTAAAGCTAAATCATTTGCCGTCAGAACACAGAGGGGTGATCTGCCGTCAGGCTGCAGGTGGGCCTTCTGTCAGTGCTCTGAGGAGGGGAGGGGCGGGCGGCATCACCCGCAGCTCGTTGAGAAGAGTAGGGATGGTACAGTATGGACAAATGACAGTCTATAAAAATCTCCAATAACACAAAAAGTCGCTAGATTTGTCGCTAGTCGCTTTTTTGAAAATTTGTCGCTAAGTTGGCAACACTATGTTTTAATCCACTTATTTTTGATTTGCTTTTTGAAACATCACATAAAACTGCTTAATGGACATCGCAAGATGCACAAACATTTAAAAAATGTGCATAAAAAACATGCCATCTCCAACTGAGTAGGATGAGCTAGAATAATGTGCATAAACTATAAATAAAAAAGATTTACTAAATACATTTCTGCCATGCTCATTTTTTAGCAGACCATGTGATAACAATGATAGGAGTAAGGGACCACATTAATGGACAAACCAGTGGACCAACCATGTTGTAAAACATATAAAATGGGTTTTTTTGTTATTCTAAAAGCCCTCAGCCAAAGTCTGTCATCAAAGTGGTTCAGTATTAATGTTTCACAGGACTGTCTAGAGATTCTGTGCTTCCAAAGAGCATCTCATGCCTCCAAAAGCCACCTTAGATTCATTGTATTTCATCTTTGTCTTCTGAGGTGCAAGTAATGTACTAAAAAAGAGCCACAGTGGTCTCTCCTGTCGCAGCAAACTCCATTTTTCTGTTTTATATTTGGTGCCAGTTTTTCAGGAAGAGTTTGTTCTCTTTGACTCATTGGATAGAAACAAATTTTTCAAGTAATGTTTCATGCGATATTACAATTTTGTGCAGAAATCTTTGGATGGAAACGTTGTGTAATGCCTTAATAACTTTAAAAACCTGATTTATTTCTGTGTGTTTCAGTCATCACAGGATCTCAGCTCAGCCACTTTCAGCTGGTGGTCAAATCCTTGCTGATCAATGTACTGGATTCCACCTTCCTCAAGTCACTTTACAGTAGGTTCATAAATATGCTAATATTAACACGCTAATATTCAAATATTTGGGGTATGTTTTTTTTTTTAAGGCCAGGATCTTTGAAACTTTTATTCAACTTTGACACATTGTTCTTTTGTACTTTCTGAAAACAATATTTAAAAGAGGTATTAGGGCTAGGCGGTATTTCGAGTTCTGGGGATATATCAATATGATTCCCCAACGCGATATGGAATTATCCAATATCTGTCATATCGATATGGTTTGAGGACACACATGCGTATTCTGTGCGAAACAGACCACTCCAAGGTAGCATGCAAGCTCTACTTGCACAAATGAGCGCATGCGCAAATGAATGATTCACTCATGAGTCATAAAAAGATTTGTTCAAAACGAATGAATCGTTCAAGAACGACCCATCACTAACGCGACATGGAGTAACATGCTGTGCCTGTGTTGTATAGAAATCTGACTCCCCGGACAAATCTGACTCTCCCTCGCATGCATACACGTCACATAGCGCCTGCAGCTGTCACGGCGGTTTATCAGAAACCTTTTATCAATCATTTCTTCCACAACTGACAGCAGAAACTAACACAAAAGCCTTGTCAAATTGAAAAGCAGTACCTGAATGTGTTCAAAAGAATTAAAAATGCCAAAATGGAACTAATTTCGAAATATACCGCATTTCGAAAGTAAAACCATCTCATATTCACTGATTATAAGTTCAGTATTTATTACACGACGGTCTCTTCTTTACATTTACGTTATAACACATTTAGCTCTGCGTTCTGCTCTGTTATAATGACTGTTTACATTTATATCCTTAACCAGCATTTCATCACAGTACTCTAAAACAATTTCTTTACTTTTCATATCTATAGTCTATTCGTTTTCATCTCCTTATTTAATATTTAGTCAAACAAGTTTAGTCAAAACAAAAGAAAAAAATTATGATTTTTTGTTAAATGAAGTGAAAGACTTCTCTTTAGATATCTTCGACATGTGCACTGTTTAATTATTGTGCTCAATACATACATGTAAATGTGTAACTAAAAAACATATACAGCTGATTTATTTGTTGTTTATAAATCACACACAACTGTCGCATACAGGATTACTTATAACAACACTGTAATTGTGACAAAATACTGTTAGTTTCAAATTTACATTTAATGTGGTTGTTTTCTATCCTACAATACTTTTTGTTGTGTTACTATTTGTGTCCCTTTTTTGCTCTGACAATGTAGCTATGTTTTCTCTGGTTCTGTTTACTTTGTTATTTGCACAACAGCACAGTAGAGCTGTGTGTAGTGTTAAGCAGGAAAAAACCCTGTACTGTATTTATTTATCAAAGATTTTTGTTTATAATTTGAAATGTTGTGCAACTTATAGTTATAAGCAGGGAAAAAACCTGTACTGTTTTTATTTATCAAATATTTTGTGCGGCTGTTATTTTTTGTGCAGCTGTTTATTTGTAAACAGGTAGGGAAACTCAAGTAACCATTTATGGGAAAATACTGGATATATATCGTATACCGTCATTCCTAAGAGGAATATTGGACCTCCGTAAAAAAAACAATTTTAAGGAAATAAATTAATTGAATACATTTTGGAATAAGGCTGTAACATACAAAATGTGGAAAAAGTGAAACGCTATGAATACATTCCGGAGGCACTGTATATGGGCCAAAGAGGTCCTACATTAGTGCCCGCCTCAATTGTAAGAATGTGTTATAGCGCCGTCTGAAAGTTTCTAAAATGAGTGTTTTTCTCATGCTCTAGTGTGTAGGTTCAGTGATTTAATTTTTATGCTGATGAATAGGTTGTTTATTTTTAAAAGGCTCATTTTAGAAGAAATTTTCAGATGGCACTTAAATACTTTCTGAACTCTTAAATATATATTTTTGCTCTTTCTAGCTCTTTTTATATTTTAGATTTTTGGGAAATCTCTTTTAGTCATTGATCCACATATTTTTCACTTTGCATCAATGACTACAGGTGGCGAACGAACAAAACGATACGCCCAGGAGATGAAAACGTCATTACTTCATTTTGATGAGCGAATGGTCCTTCCACGCTTGGAAAACCTGAAGCAGAGGAGCCGCTGGAAAGACCGCTACAAAGTAAGATAAGCGCGCTTCTCTTTAAGCTTTGTTACATCTCATTTTTAATAATATATGAAGATGCATGTGGGATGTTTACATGACATTGCATTTGTCATATACACTACCTGACAAAAGTCATGACATCGATCCCAGTTGTAAGAGCAACACATCATAACTTGACTTCTAGTTGATCATTTGGAGAAGTGTCAGAAGGTAGATTTTTCTGATGAATCGTCTGTTGAACTGCATCCCAATCATCACAAATACTGAAGAAGACCTATTTGAACCCACATGGACCCAAGATTCCCACAGAAATCAGTCAAGTTTGGTGAAGAAAAAATCATGGTTTGGGGTTACGTTCAGTATAGGGGCATGCAAGAGATCTGCAGAGTGGATGGCAACATAAACAGCCTGAGGTATCGAGACATTTGTGCTTCCCATCACATTACAAAACGCAGGAGATGGCAAATTCTTAAGCAGGATAGCGCTCCTTCTCATACTTCAACCTCCACATCAAAGCTCCTGAAAGCAAAGAAGATCAAGGTACTTCAGTATTGGCCAGCCCAGTCACCAGACATGAACATTATTGAGCATATGTACAGGATATTCTATACTGTACATTATTTCTGTTAAGTGACAAGACTTTTGTCTAAGTCAGACCTCACTGTTCTAATTAAATAATTACAAATCAATACATGATCATATTTTATTTCGGTAAAATAAGCGTAATCTAGAGGCATTTGCCTTTCATATAAGCCACTTCTGATGTCAACTGATCAACTAGAAGTTGTTATTTGTTGTGCCTAAAACTTGGATAAGCGACACGACTGTTGTCAGGTAGTGTATGACAAATATGAATTGAATTAATATTGACATTTAAAATGCTGTAAATAGTTTAAAAAAAATTTCAACATGGACTTTTCTGGAACCACTATAAAAAAAGTTTTGTTGTCCTTTGGTGTGACACGCCTGTTTATTGAAAATGTCCAACAAAAAACAAAAATTTCTTATATAATGAAACCCCCGTGAGGACCCGGGATAGAATAAGTCACTAGCACCCCCTTGCTGATCGTAAAAGGCGACAAATGGGGCGACTTGTTTGCCGAGAGTTGCAAGCCGTGTCTGTGGAGAAAGAGATCCTTGCATTTAAGGAATGTGCACCAACACAGTGCTTTGGCTCCAATTTCCCATAGACGGGAGGTTGGATAGGCTCAATCGGCTGGTCAAGACTAACTTTGTAAAACAATGGCTAAAGGGTCAATCAAGGAACGTGAACTTTGTTCTGCTTACTCGAGTATATTACCTCTGTATCCTTGATGCATAACTGGAGGATATCCGCAGCTCTATGCATCCTCTTGTTGGGCTCCGAGGTGGGTCAGAAGCAGAAGTAATGAAATGCATTCTATTCAAATATGGCAAACTCAAAAAACGCCCAAAGACTTAAATCATATGACAACTCAGAGAATGGCTATATGACTCCTGAAAAAGGTGATACATGGCAAAGATTCATAATTCTACAATCAACCCAAACTGAAATGCAGCTGACAAAGCTAGCACCTTTTGCTATACAAAAAGGTATCGCTGGAATTGCAGGAACAGTTAAAGATGTGAAAAAACTCCGATCAGGACAAATATTAGTTGAATGTTTGAAACAAACTCAAGCGGAAAACTTGATGCATGCAAATATGCTGGCTAATGTACCTATGAAGACTTTCTTTCATCTCGCTCTTAACAGTAGTAAAGGTGTAATACATACGAGAGAGCTGCAAGACATGGATGAGGCAGAGATCCAAATGGAATTAATGCAACAAGGTGTGATTCATGTAAAAAGAATTACAATCAGGAGAGAAGAGCAGATTATCAAAACTGGAACCTACATCATGACTTTCAATAAACCACATCCACCAGATAAGATACCCCTAGGATACCAGAGTGTACCAGTCAACACATTTATCCCTAATCCATTAAGATGTTTCAATTGTCAAAAATTCGGACATGGTTCTGCAGGATGTAAAAATAAACCATTATGTACCAACTGTGGAGAAGAAGGACATGGACCAAGTTGTAATAAAAAAGCAAAATGCAGCAACTGTAAAGCAGACCATCCATCTTCATCAAAAGAATTTCCTGTATGGAGAAAAGAAAAAAAATTCAAAGAGTTAAATGCATGGAGAAAGTAAGCTATACAGAAGCAAGAATAAAGATTGAAGAATCCCCATTGTTTAAACTCAAAAAGATCATATGCATCTGTGGTAAAACCAATCTTGAACTCTATAGAATGCCAAACAGATTTGACATGGTTAAATAATGATAAACCCCAATGTCTGAACAAAAAACAAAACTTGAAAAAAGAAAACCCAAAATGCTTCAAACCAGACTCAAATGGATGAAGATCAATGCCAGATAATGGAACCAAACGTTTCATCAAGAGGAAGGAAAACACAAACAAACACTATAGCTCAATCTTCAAAGAATAGTTCAAGCTAAAAAAAGTCACAAACCAGAAACTCCAAAAGATGTGGAAATGAAAGCGATCCTAACTTCCAGAAGCAGAAGTTTATCCCCGAAATATAACAATAAAGGAATTGTTCTTGTTTTACCTACCTAAAAATGAAGGACTGCATAATCCAGTGGAATTGCAGAGGGATGAAAGCAAATTTTGCTGAACTGCAACACCTGCCAACAGTTTTGAACCCTATTGCATTCTGTCTACAAGAGACTCACTTAGAACCAAATAACAAAATAACCTTTAAAAATTACAAAATATTCAGTGCATTTGGTAAAAATGTACATAGACCTTCAGGAGGATCAGCTATAGTAGTTAGAAGGCAAATAATTCACAGTTATGATACATTGAAAGCCAACTTGCAAGCTGTTGCAGTACACGTTACCCTCCACAAAGTTATTACCTTATGGTCCATTTATATCCCCCTTGATGTTACTTTAACGTTACAATATATGGAAAATCTACGACAGCAGATACCATCCCCAGCCATATTCATGAGAGATGTAAACAGTCATAATGCGTTATGGGGAGGAAGCTACAGGAACTCAAAGGAAAAGTAATTGAGGACTTTTCAGAAAGTAATTGAGAAAAATGTCCTGTGCATATTAAATGATGGATCATATACATACCTGCAGCCAGGGCATGGAACTTACACTGCTATTGATCTAGCACTGTCATCTTTTAATAGCTCCAGACTTTAAATGGAAAGGCTAGAATGACCTAAGTGGAAGTGATCATTTTCCATTGGTTATTACCTCATTAGGTACTCAAAGACAAAGAACCCCAAGATGGAACCTTAAAAAAGCTAACTGGTGTAGTTTTGAAATACAATGCAATGAAAAATACAGAGAAATAGACCAAGTAAACCATAATTTAATAAAAGTTTTTACAAACAAACTGATTGAAATAGCAGAAGAAACCATTGCAAAAACATCAGGACACCCATATCGAAGAAATAATCCCTGGTTTGATGACAACTGCAAAAAGATCATCAAAGAACAGAAAAAGGCAGATAGAATATTTAACAAACATCCTACAAATGAAAACCTTATTAAATTGAAAATATTAAGATCAAAAGCAAGGACTATTAATGAAACCAAGAAACAGAGCTGGAAACAATATATATCAAGTTTAACTTCACAGACACCAACTAAGAAAATCTGGGATATGATACGAAAAATAAAGAACAAAGAAGGTGGACCACAAATATGTCACATAAATAGTCGTAGCACCCAATAACTACCGAACAAGAAATTGCCAACAACATTGCAGAAACTTTTGAAAGAGACTCATCCATAGAAAATTGCCTTCCTAAATTCCAAAGAGTACAAATGCAACAAGAACAAAACCAGATTGACTTTTCCTCTGATAATGCTGAAATATACAACAAATTCTTTACAATGGAAGAGCTACAAAAAGCTTTGAAAAATTCAAAAAACACTGCAGTTGGTCCTGATAAAATCCATTATCCGTTTCTAAAGCACTTACCCTATGATGAGTTGTATCTCCTTTTAAATATTTTTTACTATATATGGACATCTGGAAAGATACTGTCTTGTTGGAAAGAATCTTTCATCATTCCTATACCTAAACCAGGTAAAGACCACTCAGATGGCAATAATTACTGTCCTATAGCTCTTACCAGCTGTCTTTGTAATCCAATGTAAAGAATGATAAATGATTGACTTGTGTGGTCACTAGAGAAGGACCAAAATATTAGTAATTATCATTGTGGTTTCAGAAGAGGAAGAAGCACAATAGATCATCTTGTAAGACTAGAATCCTATGTGCGAAATGGTTTTATTAAAAAAGAACACACTGTAGCAATATTCTTTGACTTGGGAAAAGCCTATGACACCACTTGGAGATATGGCATTTTAAAAGACTTCAACCTATTTTCATCTCAAATTTTTTAACAAACAGGTGTTTTCGAGTTCAGATAGGAACAACTCTGTCAAATAAACATATTCAAGAACTTGGTGTGCCACAAGAAAGTATATTAGCAGTTACATTATTTAACATCAAAATCAATAGCATTGTAAATGCTATTGGTCTAAATGTATTCTGTAGTCTTTATGTGGATGATTTGTGCATCTGTTACAGAGGAGGAAACATGAATACTATTGAAAGTCAATTCCAACTCTGTATTAACAAAATGCATGACTGGTCAGTCAAGAATGGGTTTAAGTTCTCCAGATCAAAAACTGTGTGCATACATTTTAGTCATTTACATTCTCTTCACCCAGAACCAAGTCTCTTCTTGGAAGAAGAACCTATAAAAATTGTGAAGGAAACTAAATTTCTCGGACTAACCCTGGATAATAAGCTCTGCTTTATTCCACACATCAAGCTTATAAAAACAAAAAACTTGAAAAAAATGGATATCCTTAAAATTCTTACCACAACAAAATGGGGAGCAGATTGTACTACAATGCTTCGTCTTTATAGAACCATGATCAGATCCCAAATGGATTATGGAAATAGTGTATGGATCCGCTAGAAAATCCTACATGGAAAAATGCTGGACACTGTACATCACACGGGACTACGAATCTCATTGGGAGCATTCAGAACATCCCCTGTTCGAAGTTTATATATTGAAGCAAAAGAACCATCCCTTGAAAGACGACATTTAAAATTAGCACTCCAATACGCTGTCAAATTGAAATTTAAAAAGAGGTAGCCCAGCTTATTCTTCAGTCTTCCAACCTGAATATTTAGAATTGTATGAAGACAGACACAGCTATATCAGTCCTTTTGGAATTCGTATAAGACCCCACCTGAAGAATATGGGTGTTAATATGGAAAAGCTTTCACTACCTGATTTGAGCCATATTCCTCCTTGGTGCAACCCAGAAATAAGAATCTTATGGAACCTAACCAAACAGAAGAAGTCCTTGACTCACCCAAATGAATACAAACAAGAATTCAAACAAATAACAGACAGTCTCCCTCATCATGAACCCATATATACAGATGGATCGAAAACAAAGGAGTAACAGCAGCAGTAGTGTTTAAAGATGATGTCTTTGGTACTCTGATTCCAGGAGAAAGCTCAATTTACACAGCAGAAGCTTATGCAATAAATATGGCTTTAGAACAAATGGAAAGGACACAGTACCGTAACTTTTTAATCTGCACAGATTCCAAATCCTGTCTTCAAGCACTTGAAGCTTCTTAGTGTGATCACCCCATAATGTCCTTGATTTTAAAGAAAATGTAACACTAGAAAATCAGAAGTTCAACATTATCTTCTGTTAGATTCCAGGTCATATGGGACTACATGGAAATGAACTGGCAGATGAAGCAACAAAACAGGCGATCTCCTTGAATGTGACAGAATGTTTAATTCCTCCTGAGGACTTGAAACCCACAATTATTGATCTGCACATCAATAACTGTCTGGTTTAGCTACTAAATACGATCTCCAAAGACTACGTCGAATAGTTCGGACTGATGTGCAAATCACTGGTAAAACTCTTCCTACTCCCCAAGAACTGTACTTATCCAGAGTGCGCAAAAGGGCTGCCAAAATCACTCTGGACCCCTCACACCCAGCACACTGCCTCTTTGAACTGTTACCTTCTGATCGACGCTACAGAGCACTGCCCACCAGAACAGCCCGACACAGACACAGTTTCTTCCCTCAGGCAATCCATCTCATGAACATTTGATGATAATAATTGTGGAACCAACATCACTACTTGCTATACACTTTTATACACAAATACACTTATTTAACAACACACTTTACATGCCAATTTGCACATAACAGCTGCACATTTAACGTTGTATATAGTAATATAGTTGTATATACACTTGTCAATTTGTATATTTGCATTCACTACTTACTTCTATTTTATAAAATATATTTATTATCTGTTTTTTGTCCTGTGTCTGTAATCCTGTAGCACTGTTGAAGCTCTGTCACTAAAACAAATTCCTCGTATGTGTGAACATACCTGGCAATAAAGCCCTTTCTGATTCTGATTCTGAATTAATTTGTACATGAATGAAACATGGCAATTAGAATGGGACAACTGCATAAATAATAAATTACATGAAATTAACCCGAAAATAAATGAAAAACATTTAGCAAATTATAATTTTGAGACCAGGCATGATCAGACGGTCTATACCAGATGTCGAATTGGACATTCTAGGTTGACACATTTATATTTACTGAATAATGAAGCACCACCTAAATGTAATTACTGCCAGGCTGCTCTTACCATAATATTTTTAACAACATATTTTGTTGGAATGTAGAAGTCTAAATTCCATTAGACAAAATTTTTATAAGGAGAGTACTTTGATGGACATTTTTAAAAAGGTACCACCAAGAAGATTTTAAATTATTTATCAAAATTTGAACTGAAAAATCATATTTAACTTTGAATATATTTTTGTGTGAATTTTATCTATTTATATTTTGTATATTTGTCAAAGTAACTTTTTTATTGTAATACGAATTTGTTTTTATCATGTAATGTAATGTATATCCATTTTGCCATGAAATAGCCATAAGTGGTTGATGTGGCAATAAATAAATAATAAATAAACAAATAAAATGAAAAGCACTACATGAAGATGAACTAACCCTAACAGTGAAGATAAATTACTTTCACACTATTTGAATATTATTAAGAGTTGTTTTACTTCGTTTGTGCTGTCACACCATAGGACAAATTTAAGGTAAAGTTCAGTAAAAATGTAAAAAATAAATATCAATGTTTTATTTGCCAATTACTCATGTAGAATATACATGTGTCCAAACTAAATATTTGGGTTTCTCCATAATTTTCATTTTTTAAAGGAGAGAGTAGAATGTTATCCTAAACTGCGGGTGGTGATGACGAGAACTCAGATGAAGGGCTGTGAAGCCTGTGAGCTTCACAGAACGGGCCGCTTCACTGTTCGTCTCTCTGGACAGTTGTACCACTGCGAGACCCTGCAGGAGGACACGTTCATGCCTGACGATTCCCAGGTTGTTTTTCACGCTAATCCCAAAATCGAAGTGTTGTTGAAAGAAAAATGTGAAAGGCTCATATTAACTGCAATGTCTGTTTGCAGAGTTTCTTTGTGGGCTCTGTCTGTGCCAGTCGCACGGAGGTCTACCATGCCTTGAAGCATTTTAAATACCATCTGTTTGAGAAGTGCCGTAAAACTATTGAAACTCGAAAGGAAATGCCTGAAGGGGAAACCGGAGAGGACGATGAACCAGTCAAGGACACGGTCAACAAGGCCTTCACCAAACTGCAGGATGATGGTTGGATCAAGAAGGTGTGAATAAACAACCTACTACTTATTGGTTCTTAAAGGTTGGGACACACTAATCGACCCAATTAGTGTGTCCCGGGATTTAAGAAACAAAAAGTAGTAGATCTGGCTAGTTGGTTTTGCATATTTTATAATAGATCATTTATTCATTCATTTTCCTTTGGCTTAGTCTCTGATTTATCAGAGGTTGCCACAGTAAAATGAACTGCCAACTGTTCCAGCATATATTTTACGCAGTGAATGCCCTTCCAGCCGCAACCCAGTACTGGGAAACACCCAGTTTACACTCTCATATTCACACACACACACACACTTATACACTATGACCAATTTAGTACATCCAATTCATTAATATTCACCCAATAAAGTGTATGTCTTTGGATTGTGGGGGAAACCGGAGCACCCGGATGAAAACCCACGCAAACATGGGGAGAATATGCAGACTCCTATATAATATATATTATACAATAATATATTTCTATATTATTACATACTAGTTGTGTTCCATATGTTGCTTCTCGTTGGGTTAACATCAGATCGAGTTCTCTCAGTTCCGCGTATAGAATAGCCATCAGTGGTAGAGAGCACTAGTTATTCAGCAACAAATCAGAGTGTGAGAACAAAACCTGTTGTGATGTACGAAAGTAAACAATTCAAATCAAGAAGGGACACACAGAAGCCGGCTGTAATTTCTCAAATTTTTGCAAACAATATGTGGATTATTAGATTATTAGACATAATTTCAGAAGTGAATCTCTGCGTGGCCAGTGACTATTACTGTGATCAGGATATATACAGAACTTCTTAAGTTTAAATTAATACCTTCTACTACCTTTTTTAATACCTTCAAAAAAAAAATCAATACCAGCACGACTTGGAGCTGCAAGTGTAGTGGCGTAAATGAAATGTCTTTCCAAATGGAATAACAAATTCCAGATAACAAATAGATTTAAGTAAAGCAGAGAGATTAATCAAGATGCCACAATGAAGTTACATTTGTCACTCTATACATTTTACTGATCAGAGGTTTTGATTGAACCTGGTATTTAAGGGTTAGTTCACCCAAAAAAAGAAAATTGTATTATTAAACACTCACCTGCATGTCTTTCCAGTCCCCCAAGTCATTTGTTCACCTTCAGAACACAAAATTGGATATTTTTGATGACATCCGAGATGTTCAGAGTCTATAAAGAGTCTGCATTCAGAGTCTGCATCAGATCAGAGTGTGCGTTTACTATAGGAAATGCAACTCTTGTGTGTTGCGCTTCTAACTCAAATGTCATACTGCGCTTGGTAAATGTCCACCCTGACCTGACGAGGGAGAAAGGACCAAGGTGAACAAAGTCATATTTAAAGGTTTTTTTGCCTACATTACAGTTGAACTACTGAACACACATGGAATGTTTTGACAACGTTTTGGTTCCTTTTCTGGACTTTAATGGCCCATTTACATTGACTGGTACAGTACGGTAAGAGTCGCCTTTATCAGGCTTGCGTTTCCACTGCCAAAGGGATACCAATGGACAGAAAGTTACGACAGAAAGTCGACATGTTTCTCACTCAAAGAAATCTCGCTCAAAGTAAAGCTGTAGGGGTTGTTCATATATCATATGAGAATCACTTCTTACAAAATAAAAGCTTTATACACATAAATACTTGTGTATAAATGTTTATTACTAACCTTTCTATGAATATGATTTGATTATAACTGCAGAACAATGAAATAGCCTACTGTAACGTCTGCGATTATATTAAATAAATAAATAAATGCAACATATATGAACACGTACAAACCCTTACAGTCTCCGGTGTTACCAATTACAGAAAAACTACACACAGCATACATTTAGTTCGTATTTGGCTTCAAAAACAACACACAACAAACAGCCCAGTTAGAGAAAATGTCTCATCTGCATCTTTAGTTTTCGCCAACACGTTACATCTGTTAGACAGTAATTCAGCTATTCCCGAGTTCAAAATACTCCAAAAGGTGGTGATAATAGTTAAACATGGCAGTTTGTTCATGTTTTATGTTGTTGAAAGAATCATTTGCTCCTTTGTTTTTTCCGGCTTCTACTGTGTTTTTTCACGTTTCACCCTTGCGTTTGTACGTTTCTGAGAGGATCGGATATCAGAGCGCTTCAATGATCACGAGCATGTTATTAATATGAGCTCAAAAACGCGTTATTTCAAATATAGACGTGCTGCGAGCTCTGGAGAAAGTGAAACCGCTCGCACTTTTAGACGGGCTCATAAATCAAAAACAGGACACAGCAGATTTTGTTCTTCTTGACTTTCTGGCTGTTCATCAAGATGGTACGGTACAGTTCACTTTTTGGTACCTTTTGACAGTGGAAACGGCCATAAAACCGTACTGAACCGTACTGCACCACTCAGTAGAAACGGGCCATAAGTCTCGGAACTGTTGTTGTATACGGAGGATGAGAGAGCTCTCAGGTTTCATCATAATATTTTAATTAACTATTATGACAAACTAAGGTCTCAGGGGATTCAATCAACATAAGGTTATTTAATGACAAAATCGTTCAATTTTGGGTGAACTAAAATTTTAAGTATGTAAGGAATAATTGACGACAGGCTGTTGAATTATCAGAGAATAATGCCCACACGTGTTGTGGACTCGAGGTAATCTGGAATGTGCATTATATTAACAAATTTCATAATCCTTGGAGTTATTACATACATGTTCTGAAAGATAAAGGAAAAAACGCAGTGGTAAGAAAATAAGCTTTGTCTGTTATTAAACCAGATGGCGAAGGTAAGAAGCTTCAACCAAATAAGTGGCAAGTGGGTCTAAGCAACAAGATGTGTCAAATGAGACCACAGAATTTATCAAGAGTAGGAAGGATATAACTGCATAGTGGAAGCAGAAGAGAATCAGAACCATGAGTGTATGTTTAATAGCAGGTGGCAAAATTAATACACTCAGCTGTAATTTATTGGATCAGTGAACATGCATGGTGGAAAACAGTTTGAGTGTATATGGGCCCTAAATGTGTAACTCACTGATTCCTGTTCTTTCTCTCTTTCTCTCTCTCTCTCTCTCTCTCTCTTTTCATTGATCTATTTAGCAATACGATGAGTTTCAGGAACATCTCAATGCTGCCGATTTCTTCCAGGAAGAAAAGCTGGACTGAAAGGATTGAACTTTCCTTAATGGCATCAGTCTGCTGTTTTATTTCTGTGAATATGTATATAGTTTTGTCATTTTAAAGCATGTTTAACTTTTGAGTTGTTAACAAGTGTGTCCTTCAGATCCAGCATTTTGATTTCATACTCTCACTGCTGTGTAAATTGCTTCAGCATGGCTGATACTGAATACAGTACAGATTTACAGAGCTACAACCCAAAATGTAACCATTTTTATCTTTTAATTCTGAGAAGTTAAAAATGTTATAAAAAAAAAAGGGGTTTAGTACATGATGCTTTATAAAACCCTGTATGCTATTTTTATGCCTTCATTTATGAATAATGTTCTTATTCTAATGCTTCTGTGCAAATGCATCCCGGTACTTTTACAGTGTTTCAAAGTTCTTGTAATAAACAACATAATCATGCATTGCTGAATGGTCATGTTTATCCCTTAAATTGATCTTGAGATGGATTTTATATATATATATATATATATATATATATATATATATATATATATATATATATATATATATATATATATAAACAGTTGAAGTCAGAATTATTAGCCCCTGTTTATTTTTTTCCCCCAATTTCTGTTTAACACTTTTTTTTTCCACCACATTTCTAATCATAATAGTTTTAATGACTTATTTCTAATAACTAATTTATTTTATCTTTGCCATGATAACAGTAAATAATATTTTATTTACACTATTAAAATCTGGACAATGTGGTTGTTCTGAAGGTTTGTTTCTTGTATTTGGGGTCAATTGGAATTTTCATTTGTCATAAATAAAAGAAATCTGAAGATTTCCGTACTAGGTACTAGAGCACAAATGTAATACTATCTGAAAGAATGTTTATATATACAACTTTTGTGATGCATTTTGGGTACAAGCAGTTGATCACATCCAGAAAAATGAATGGCTCTCTGCTGGACAAAACATTGTCTTTTGTAAACTGTAACCCTTATAGCTTTATCACTAATGGCGGAATTCTACACCTAACACCAAGATCCATACCCAGAAACAACTTCAATTACATTAAACTTTTTGAAGTGACTTTCATTAAAAATGTACTATTACACTTACAGGGAAAGGTTTAGTTGAGGATTTTTGTGGTTATGAAGTAATATTTACCTCCTTATCTCCCAAAACACACCATTAACAAAGCGATATACCATTTGTATTGGTAAAATGTATATATTTTTTACAATTTAAACAAAAAGAAAAAAAAAAGTAATTTTTAATATAATTTACAATTAAAAGTAGTTGGGGTAATATAGATGCACAATTAGTAAACAGGAAATCAATACAGTTTGAGGCTTAACAGCATCACAAAAACAATTTCTCAGTTGAAATTTGACATTTTATTAGAAACAGGTTAAACAATGCACACAACACAACCTACAGGATTTGGGCGAAAACAAGTGCAGAAAAAAGCATCCTCACAGGAGACCGAGCTTGTATTCAGTCATGATGTGAGGATCTCCCATCATCTCGCACTGCACAGGATCTGGAAGAGAAAATGTACACGTGACTTCATATTCAAGCAAAAATATCAATGGTTAATTTGTAAGCCTAAATGAAGTTAATGAAAAATGAAAGATATTTTCAGTGTAACAAGATAATTCGTTTAAACTGAATATAGTTTTAGAACAGGCTTTCTGCAGTTTTCACCAAGTCAAATTTAAGACTTTTTAAGACCATGAAGAATGAAATTTCAGACAAATATAGGGCTAGATGCTGAGGATTTTTTAATGGCCCAGTAGAAAAAAAAATCGAATTAGTCATTTCTTAGCCACATATTTTAAATATTGTGTCAAAACAAGCAAACTTCAGTTGTATACATACATTTTTGTTCAGCATAACTTGTTGAATGTTAGAACAAAGGACTTAATATTAGTTATGACTACGAGTAGTTTTGCTAAAAGTTTTATTGAGATGTGTCTTCAGCTTGCTGAATTTCTCTTCTCAACATACAGTTTGTCTTTATGGTATTAACCATATGGTGTTAATAATTAAAAAAGTCTTGAGTGTTTAAATTAAAATTTTATGAAAGCTTCAAGTGCAGTTAATTATTCGTCCTGCTATGTGCAAACAGAAGACTCAAACCAAAAACCATTTTGTCAAACTGTTGATCACTTCCTTGTGTGAATCCTGCTGCAAATTGTCCTACCTGACAGTAATCGTGTCTCTATACACTCTTCTTCAATAGTTTCTAAAACAGCAATATTCCACATCTTGATTCGATTTGTTTACATCGAGTATAACTTTAGTTAAGAGTAAGATAATCAGAAATATCCATTTACACGTTAACATTGGGATATTGTTGTCCATGTCAATGTTCTGAATGTCTAATCAAAATAAATGGTGCTGTGATATGCAAATATGCATGGGGCTGAACATCTCCTAAGTTTAAGGCCTTAACCGGTGATTTTTGAGCTATCATGATGAATGTTTCCTTCATACCATTGAGAATGTCCTCAAAGCCGATGGTGTCATCGCTGCCTCGAAGAGTATCCAGAGCCAGATTTGAGCTTGGCAGGAAGGGCAAACGCTGAATCTGAAAGTACAACGTTTCCATAATGATATAATTATTCCATAATGGTCATAACGTCTTATTGGCATAATTCCCATATGAGCAAGCGTCACAAATGATACCTGTTTAGCTGCTCTGTACTCCATCTGTAGTTTGAGGGGTGCATGGAGACCCTGGATGTTCCTTAGTGTGTTGAAATTCATCTTGTCCTGGTTAAGCTGAAACTGGTTAGACAAAAAGAAAGCTGGAGTTACACTTTATATTTAGGATTTGTAACAGTGTTCGAACAACTAACAAAATGAACAGGCTTATAATCTAATGAATGAATATTAAAAGTCATTAATGTTGTTAAAAGTACATGCTGAGTGACTGATGTTTTTGTTTCTAATAATTTTAAACATGAATGTTACAACTGTTTGTTTGTTTTTCTTCTTCTTCAAGATCTAAAGTAAACTATCTGCTTTCAGTCTGGCCATAGTAGTTTATGTTAGAGATGGGAGAAACAAAGCTTTTTGGGGTTTAGATAGGTATAGATGTTAACACACACTGTACGGTGTAATGTAATAAATATTACAAATAATTCCCATTTTAAGCGGCAACCACTCGTGCCTGCATGTCAATGTAATGGACGTAACCATTCTAAACACGATAGAGATTTTATATATATATATATATATATATATATATATATATATATATATATATATATATATATATATATATAGTGTTGTATATATGTATATATGCAGTGTTGTGGTCGACATGTGTTCAATGTGCAAAGAAATATATATAAGACCAAGGAACCACTTTTAGAAGGAAAGTTTCAGTATAAAACAATTAATGTCACATCACCAGGCTATCCAGCGTTTCCTCCAGAGTTTCATCTAATTTCATATGTTTCATTTTGAATCTTTTGTTTTAATGGAATTTGATACCGCATGATGAACGGAAAGAAAAACCTCCGAATTACATGACTCTTTGGTCCTTCAGGGTACTCAAAAATATATATATTGCTGTTTACATGCTAGACTCTTAATTAGAGTATTATCTTAATCATATTAAAATCTGAGTATTGGTGTCCATGTAAATGTACTCAGAAAGAGCCAGATGATGCCGCAAGCTGTCAGAGACCAGTGCATTCCTCTGCCTTTAAGATGATTCCATGAGCCCACAAATGTTTCATTAAATTTGACGTGTTTCCTCCTTAAACGCAACTTTTGTAAAGCGTCTGCTTCACGTTGCTGTGTCAGAATACTTGCTTGTAAAATCCAGCTGTACTTTAGAACGCTTAGTTTAAGCAAATTTGCTAAACGCTAACCGAATGCGCTGTACTACACGTGTTGTTTGTTTGTGTGTGTGTGTGTGTGTGTGTGTGTGTACGCACGTTTCCTAGCAACACAAACAAATGCCTAAACATCACAGACGTTGCCGTCCGTATGCCTTAAAGTTGTTTAAATGTTTAGAGATGGTGTGACCAAAGTCCCTGTAAGAATTAGTCTTTGATGTGACACATGTGTACCTGTGGGTGCCTTTGATGTACCCCTTGGTGCTTCTTGTGTCCTTGTCACAGCACCAGTGGCAACAAAATTAGGCACTGAAATTCTTGTAGTGATTCTGCTTGTGAGAGACTGTTCTCACTCTCAGGTCACATCATTCAAAAAAAAGGGCCACACTGTCTCCCGATAATGTCAACAAACTGGACTGTCTTAGCAACTGGCTGAATGTAAAGGAGGACTAAACTAAATTGTTTCTACTTTATAATTAATGTTGTCAACTCTCAGCAATACAACTTTTCAATGAGTATTGTTTGTATGTATTACTTTATTATTATAATTTTTCCAATTTCCATATTTGCAATCCCTGTATTTTGGATTTTTTTGCAGTCCACTCAGAATCCAACATGGAAATCATTTTTGTTTGTTATTGGCATTGATTGTTTTACTATTCAAATGGCACTTACATGCCTGTGTTTTTATTTCTGTAATAAATATGGCTGTCAAGCCAACAGTTTGAGGATCTTGATGGTTTATTGCAGGAATGTTGTTTACATGAAGAAATCTGTGTTACAAGTTAAACTAAAATTCTAATAAACAATTCTATTGTGAATTTAAAGTTTCTTTGTCTTGCGTTTGTTAATTTTACATTTGAATAGACAAAATTACAAGTTTCAGTCTTTTAAATGCTATTAATCACAATTAATTGCAAAAAAGTGTGATTAATTAGATCATGTTTTTAATCAATTGACAGTGTGTATGTATGTATGCATGTATTATATATATATATATATATATATATATATATATATATATATATATATATATATATATATATATATATATATATATATATATATATATATATATATATATACACACACATACACAGTTGAAGTCAGAATTATTAGACCCCCTGTTTATTTATTTTTTTTTTTTGGGGAAAGTTTTCAACACATTTCTAAACATAATAGTTTTAATAACTCATCTCTAATAACTGATTTATTTTATCTTTGCCATGATGACAGTAAATAATATTTTACTAAATATTTTTCAAGCCACTTTGATACAGCTTAAAGTGACATTTAAAGGCTTAACTAGGTTAATTAGGCAAGTTTTTGTATGATGATGGTTTGTTCTGTGGACAGTTGAAAAAAAAAATTAGTTTAAAGGGGCTAATAATTTTGACCTTAAAATGGTTTATAAAAAAATTAAAAACTGCTTTTATTCAAGCCGAAATAAAACAAATAAGACTTTCTCCAGAAAAAAAAACATTATCAGACATACTGTGAAAATTTCCTTGCTCTGTTAAACATAACTTGGGAAACATTTTAAAAAGTAAAAATATTCAAAGGGGGGCTAATAATTCTGACTTCAAAAGTATATATATATATATATATATATATATATATATATATATATATATATATATATATATATATATATATATATATATATATATATATATATATATATATATAAAAAAATGGTTTCCGCTACGTTTATTCTTCCATGGCGGGGCGCCACACCAAAATTCATTCCTGCCACGGCTACATAACAGCTTCTTATTCAAAACCTTCAGTTGTTGCGTTTTTTTTTTTTAATAGCGGGTTATAAATCACAGCAAAACGTAAGTTATTTATAACAGCGTGAACTTTTATGTAATAATAGTAGTGCTGTGTGTTATTTGTTTAAACCTTTAAGGTGACATGCTGACTGACTGATGCGTGAGGCTAGCAAACACGAAGTAGCTTTCAGTAATGTTGAACAGAGTTTCCAAAATTATACTATATTTATAGATAAAATTCTATGGTTCTACATACAATGACTTTATCTTGCTGGAGTTTATGGCTGTTTCACTTTACTTCAGGACGCTTCAGACATTAAATATTCCAAGCAAATCTAATAAATATTGGAGACATACTTGTTACATAAACGCACTAAATCACACTTCAACAGCGTTTATTTAAGAGCGCACAAGAAAAACTGCACTTGAGCAGTGTATATTTGAGAACGTACAAGAAGTTTTGTGCACAAACAGAGGAAATCAGCACGCAAGCAAAGAGATTCGCATGCTCGTATTACATGGATGCAATGTTGACATGTAATACTGCGCTCACAACATTTGTCATTAAAATAACGGAAGATCAGTGTAAAAGACCTGCCACCACAGCTGGAAAGAAATCCTAGAGGAAACACTGTATAATGTATTTGTGCATATTGCCAAAAATGAACCTGTGCAACAGAACTAGTTTTGTGCTTCAGGGTAACAAATTCATTTATAAGTTTTAATTTAAAAAAAATATACATTTTTTCTTCAAATGACGCACATATATGCCCATTTTAGACAATTCATAGGTATAAAAAATTTGCTTGTCCTGCATAATTGCACTCAGACAGACAAATTTTTCATTCTACTTACATTTTTCTCAGAGAGTTCCAATGGATGACTTGGTAGAAGCTCATTTTTGACACTAGAGAACCTACGAGCAAAGAAAAATATAAGTTGAGGACATAAACGAGGCAGAAACAAACACAGTACAGGTTTCTGTAGATAAAACTCACCCTCTGCGCAGAGAGTCTTGGACCCCATAAGGACCAGCCTGAGGACACAGACCTGTGACAGGAACACTGTCCTTCAGCTGAGAACGCAGGCCACGAGTGTTCTGAAGAAAACACACACAGTCAGAGAATTAAACACAGCTGAGGTGAAAACTCACTGAATAAACATTTTTGACAGTTACAACTCTACATGTTTCTAAAAGATTATGTCTTTATTAACACATACACGATGCAAAAGATCATTTTACATAACAAAAATTACATAACTTACAACATTACAAGCTTCTATGAAGAAGATGGGTTGCACATAAATACTGAGTTACATAAAACTATTCAATTGTTTACAATTTGGACTGTTTGGATATTTACTTGTTTCATAGAAAATTACACTGATTAGATGTATTGTTAATTGTAATTCTTGAAGGGGATATATTATTATTTTTTGGAAGTAAACTTACAATTATGATTGTTTGCAAGTAAAAAGAAAAGAATTAGATTCATCATATAAACATGACTGTAATTGTCTATATAGTTCACTGACACAAAAAAATGCATATTTTCATAACACACCAAAACGATGATCAATAGCATTTATCATTAAAAAAAATTAATCATACAAATAGGCAGATCAAAAACTAATGTAGCAATTCCACCAAAAGTGCACTGAAATCAAGAATAGATATAAATGTTAGCATTACGGTAAAACATTAAACTAAAACGAGTTTTATATTCACACATACATTCATTCATTTTTGAACAATGACATCCACGATACTTTGAATATTCGGTCTGAAACCGCATTAAGTATGAATTCAAAACTGACTGTGAACAATGTTGCAAAGAATTCTTTTCTGGTGTTATATTATTAATTAGAAAGCCCGAATGTGCGAATATCAAACAAACTTTAACGTTACCTCAACGGGAAAAAACGTGCATAACAATTTACCCTTCCTTTGTACATAATTAAATAATGTTTAAATATATGTCAAACATTAGGTATTAAGCAATACTGTCTGTAAAAATATTCCTTTCGGTTAAAAGATGACTAAATAAAAAGCACATGTACAATGTCTCGCTCTTATCAATTTATACTGGATTATACAAGTTTGGGAAAATACAATTATTATCAACATATTAAATCATTATATTTAGTCAGGGAACACGTAATAACAGTTATGGCCTAAACCTTTTCCAAAAATCCCCTTAACTTACAGGTAAATACAAACTGAAAGTAAGTTAAGCGATGACTTGAATTGAAGCAATGACGCATCACAATTCAGTCAGAGGCTAACAAAAAACCCGACAAAATCTATTTTAATTCATAATATGTGTCATAAATAAAACACAGCAGCGAATAATAAGTGCTTGTGACATAAAATGCAAACTGTGATAACTCAATATGCCATAGAAAATAAATAAACATGATCTGCCATGCTATGCTATGTTAGCTAGCTAAACACCGGCACAGTTAAAATGAGCGCTTTTTAATTCTATATGCACGAGGTTTTACAGTATGCCGAAAACAACATAAATAGCAATATTATAAAATACACCATTGTAAATAACGGAAATAAAATAAAACTATTAACTGGAACTATACGTTACCATCTTCTAGCTAGCTTGTTTCGCCTTTACGACTAGAATTATTGTATTTCCGGCCAGTACCCGGATACACTCATGTTATCATGTGACGACGACGTATGAAATCAAAGTTTGATAGCTGTTTACACCATAAATATGGCTTTGTTAATATCACTGACCATATATATACATCATTGAGGCATTTAGTAAAGAAATGCCATCATAAACACTCATATACAGTGACACAAGCACCCGTATTTGTCTACAATTATGCTTCTTGGAGGACTGTAGTGTGTGGAAGGGGGTATAGCTCAGTGGTAGAGCATTTGACTGCAGATCAAGAGGTCCCCGGTTCAAATCCGGGTGCCCCCTCAATAATAAACCTTTTATGTCCTTTTAGTAATATATATTTGCATGATATATTTAGGTAAACTAAAATGATTCACATAAAAAAAACACAGACAACTATTAAAGGACCCTGCATCTCTCTCTCTCTCTCTCTCTCTCTGTGTGTGTGTGTGTGTGTGTGTGTGTGTGTGTGTGTGTGTGTGTGTGTGTGTGTGTGTGTGTGTGTGTGTGTGTGTGTAGTCTTGCTCTAATAATATTGTAACAGCTGTTTTGCGTGTGAGGCATTTCTGTGGACTGGTATGAAAGCAAATGAGTAGCGTAATTCATTTCGAAATGTAATAGGTTAAATGACGACGCATTTCTGTATTTTCCAAGACATATGTGCAATGTTTGCTGCAGAATTAAAATTAAATCCTATCGAAACAAGTATTTCTAGAAGATTACAGTAAATGGTTAGAGGCCAGACTGATTTACTACAGATAGCAAGGACACTATACCTCTCACTATACGGTACATACAAAGCAGAAATAGGCAATAGCTCTTGTCATAAACATACACATCAGCTAAGGCACCTAAATGTTGTTTTAACATTTAATTGACTTTCACTTTTCACGCCAGAGACCCGGGTTCTATCCCAGACCCTGACATGTGTGTATATGTATAGTGTCTCATGTATAGAGTGTATCATGTGTGCATTTGTATGGAGTGTATAATGTGTGTATGTGTATCATGTGTGCAAATGTATGGCATGTGAGTATCATATGTGCCTATGTATACAGTGCATCATCTGTGTATATGTATGGAAGCAAGTTTTATGTGTTCATCAACTCCCAGTAGCTCAGAGGTTACATGACTCAACTATCACGCCAGTGACCCGGGTAATATCCCAGACCCTGACATATGTGTATCGAATATGTATAGAGTGTATCATTAACTGTGTGTCTGGAATGTATCATGTGTATAGAGTGTGTATGTGTATAGAATGTGTCATGTGTGCTTTTGTATAGAGTGTATCATGTGTTCGTATGTATGGAGTATATCATGTGTGCATATGTATGGAGTGTAAATGTATAGAGTGTATCATGTGTGCATATGTATGAAGTATATCGAGTGTGTATATGTAACATGTGCATATGTATAGAGTGTATCATATCTGTATATGTATAGAGTATATCATGTGTACATATGTATAGAGTGTGCACATGAGTGTATCATGTGTGCATATGTATGAAGTGAATCATGTGTGCATGTGTATGGAGTATATCAAGTGTGCATATATATGGAGTGTATATGTATAGAATGTATACATGAGTGTATCATGTGTGCATATGTATGAAGTGTATCATGTATGCATGTGTATATGTATACATGAGTGTATCACGTGTGTATATGTATAGAGTGTATCATGTCTGTATATGTATAGATGAGTGTATCATGTGTGCATATGTATTGAGTGTATATGTATAGAGTGTATCATGTGAGCATATGTATGGAGTATATCATGTGTGCAAATGTATGGAGTGTGTATATGTATGGAATGTATCATATGTGCATATGTATAGAGTGTATACATGAGTGTATCATGTGTGCAAATGTATGGAGTGTGTGTATCATGTGTGTATTTGTATGGAAGCAAGTTGTATGCGTTCATCAACCCCCAGTAGCTCAGAGATTACATGACTCAACTTTCATGCCAGAGACCCGGGTTTTATCCCAGTCCCTAACATATGTGTATTGTGTGTGTATTTGTATAGTATGTATCATGTGTGCATATGTATGGAGTGTATATGTAAAGAATGTATCAAGTGTGCAAAAGTATGAAGTGCATCATGTTTGCATGCGTATAGAGAGTATCATCAGTGCATATGTATGGAGTATATCATGTGTGCATTTGTATGGAGTGTGTGTATCATGTGTGTATATGTATGGAAGCAAGTTGTATGTGTTCATCAATTCCTAGTAGCTTACAGGTTACTTGACTCAACTTTCACACCAGAGACCCGGGTTCTATCCCAGACCCTGACATATGTGTATTGTGTGTGTGTGTGTGTGTGTGTGTGTGTGTGTGTGTGTGTGTATGTAAAGAATGTATCATGTGTGTATATGAATAGAGTGTATCATCAACTCTATGTATCATGTGTGCATATGTATGGAATGTATCATGTGTGCATATGTATGGAGTGCACCATATGTGCATATGTATGGAGTATATCATGTTTGCATATGTATGGAGTGTGTCATGTGTGCATATGTATGGAGTGTATCATGTCTGTATATGTATGGAGTATATCATGTGTGCATATGTATGGAGTGTATATCGTGTGCATATGTATGGAATGTATATGTATAGAGTGTATCATGTGTGCATAGGTATGGAGTATATCATGTGTGCATATGTATCTAGTGTATATGTTAGAGTGTCTCATGTGTGCATATGTATGGAGTGTATTATGTCTGTATATGTATGGAGTGTATCATGTGTGTATATGTATAGAGTGTATCATGTGTGCAAGCAAGATGCCTTTCATTGTATGTGTTTATCAGCTCACGTAACTCGCCTCTCATGCCATAGATCCAGGTTCTATCCCACACCCAGACTTGTGTGTATATGTATATTTTTGTGTGTGCATGTCTATGGGTATGGGTTGTATGGGTTCATCAACTCCCAGTAGCTCAGTGATACTTCACTTACCTCTCACGCCAGAGTCCCGGGTTCTATTCCAGACCCTGACAAGTGTGTGTGTGTATATGTAGAATGTATCATGTGTGCATACAGTATGTATAGAGTATGTGTATCATGTGTGCAAGCAAGTTGCCTTTTGTTGTATGTGTTCTCAGTAGTTACATGACTCACGCCAGGGACCCAGGTTCTATCCCAGACCCTGACTTGTGTGTATATGTATGGAGTATATCATGTGTGCGCATATCAAATAACTTTTATTGTCACATCATCAGTAGCACGTGCGCTATGATGAGTAAAAAGCTTAGGTGCTGGCTCCAGATAGTGGAAATACAATGACAGTGCAAACAGTGCAAGAACAACGACAGTGCAAAATGCAGACAGTGCAAGTTCAACGAGAGTGCAAAATACAGACAGTACAAAATACAACAGCATACTCCCAAAAAAAAAATGGACAATGTAAAATTGACAGCGATATGTACAATGAATAGGTGTACCCATAGCTGTAGGCAGTATTGTTTTAAGTATGAATTGGTTAAAGTGCAGTGCATGCTACATATTGATGGTGTGCAGTGAGGGGTATGGAATAGTCTGTGTGGGGTGTGTTAAGTGTTCATCAGCCTGATAGTCTGAGGGAAGAAGCTTTCCTTCAGTCGGCTAGTGCGTGATCGGATGCTGCGGAACCTGAGAGTAGCAGAGAGAAAAGTCTATGGCTTGGGTGGCTGGATGAATTCTCTTGGCTTTCCTCATGCACCGCCTGGTGTCGATGTCCTGGAGGGAGGGAAGCTCACCTCCTACTACGCGTCCAGCAGTTCGCACAATCCTATGTAGGTCTTTGCGATTGCTGCTGGTGCTATTTCCATACCAGGTGGTGATACAGCCAGACAGGATGCTCTCCACAGTGCAGGTGTAGAACGAGCGGAAGATGTGGGGGCTCATTCCAAACCTCCTGAGATGCCTGAGGAAGAAGAGGCGTTGTTGTGCCTTCCTAAGCACTGTGTCTGTGTAAGCAGTCTATGTCAAATCCTCAGCGATGTGGACTCCAAGAAACTTGAAAGTGCTGACTCTCTCCACTGGTGTACCGTTGATGGTGATGGGGGTGTGTTCTCTCTTCTCTCTCCTGAAATCCACCACCAGCTCCTTGGTTTCGCTGATGTAGAGTGAGAGGTGACACCACTGTGTCAGAGTGTGCACCTCCTCTCTGTAAGCAGTCTCATCATTATCGGTGATTAGGCCCACCACCGTTGTGTCATCAGCCAATTTAACGATGAGTTTGGAGCTATGTTTGGCTGTACAGTCATGTGTGTACAGGGAGAACAAGAGTGGGCTGAGAACCACAGCCCTGTGGAGCACAAGTGTTGAGGATCAGTGTGAATGAGGTGATGTTGTTCATTTTGACCACCTGGCGTCTGCTTGACAGGAAGTCCAGGATCCAGTTGCACAAAGAGCTGTGTAGACGCAGAGCCTGGAGCTTCACCACCAGCTTGGCAGGCACTATGGTGTTAAATGCTGAGCGGTAGGCCACAAACAGCATTCTCACATATGTGTTTTTGTTTTCCAGGTGAGACAGAGCAGTGTGCAAGGTAAAATCAATTGCATCATCAGTGGAGCAATTATTTCTGTATGCAAATTGCAGAGGGTCAGTGTGAGCAGGCAGTTCAGAGCAGATGTGGTTTTTAATCAGCTTCTCAAAGCACTTGCTGAAGATGGGTGTCAAAGCAACTGGACACCAGTCATTCAAGCATGTGGTTTTAGCTGATTTTGGTATGGGCACAATAGTAGCTGTCTTAAAGCATGTGGGAACCACAGAATGAGAGAGCGAGAGGTTAAAGATGTCCATGAAAACCCCCGCTAGCTGGTGTGTGCATGCTTTAAGTACATGTCCAGGGATGCTATCTGGACCCGTAGCTTTCCGGATGTTCACACGACGGAAAGATCTCGTTACATCCGCTACAGAAACAGAGAGTGTGCTGGCGGTTTCAGTATCGGCCGCGGGAGCGCACAGTGTGTGTGTGCGCTCTCCTGGGCTTCAAAGCGGGCATAGAACGAGTTGAGCTTGTCTGGGAGAGACGCAGCAATGTTTACAGTGGAGGATTTGTTACTTTTAAAGTCTGTGATGTAGTTAAGTCCCTGCCACATGCTCCTTGCGTTATTGGTGTTAAATTGACCCTCCACCTTGTCTCTGTATTGACGTTTTGCTGATTTGATGGTGTAATGGTGGCAATGTACAATTCAATATAAGTCATTAATTTGTGTAAACAATGAAGAAGAAAAAAATCCTTGCCGAGACGGGATACGAACTCAAGTCTCAAAGTGTCGGAGCTCGGCGATATAACCACTCGGCCACATGACACTTTTAAAAAATTCTTTTCCCACAGGACTCTTGATATACACCATTTCACCTCGGAAAACAACAAAAAAATAGCATTAATGACTTCTGCACAAAACAAATAAATTTACACTAAGGATTAAAGCAAAGAACTGTTCAGGCGCCAGACAGGATTGAAACCTGTCAAAAATATAAATTAAATTATGCACAATTACCCCTGATAACGTTAGTAGCAGGAGACAACCATCCATTACATACAAAATGAATGGGAATATATAATCGAACAACATTCAAATTTAACTCGGGTTATATTTCTCAACTAAAGTAACAGACAACAAAACACACGAAATATTCAGTCAACATCTTACATCAGCAAAGACTTAATGCCCAGTATTATTTATTCTTACTTCCACAAAGGGAAGAAAACACAACCAAAATAAACTGTAGCAACCACTTTCATAAAAAGGCAGTTTCACAATTTGGCAACAGTCCAGATCAAAAGCAAAAAACAAACAAAAATGAACAAGCGCCAACAAGCAAAACAAAATTACCCCAATCGAATTATTGAAAATAAAAATACAAAACAAACAAACGGGGAAAAATCTATACTCACACAAGGAAATTGAGTGTGTTGTGCTAGTGTCTGTGGATCCTGTACGAACTAGTTTTGGTAGTACCAGGATCAGCTTTCACCACAGATGACGTAGCCTCCGGAGGATACAATGTTTGAGGTGAAGATTTTAGACTTAAACGTAGCAGATTCGAAAGACTCTTACTCACAGAGATAACATCCAGGTGACCCAGGATTTTTTTTATCAACAACTCTGCGGAAGTACACTGGTTGGCGTTTGGGGATACGAGTCGGCCCCCTCCGTAAACGATCCAGCAAGATAACTTACAGTGCAGATTAGTACAGTTGCGCTTTAAAAAACATCGATCACCTTTTTTATCAGAACACTGTTATTCTGGCAAGTCGCGTCTCTGGAAAACTCGCTCCACCTTCGCTTCCGCTCAGACCATCTCCTTCCTCCAACCAACCCACAGAACACCTCCTCACTTCTCCCCTGGGTCCCTCTATTGATCCATTTCTATATTTTTTATAATTGAGGTATTTCCCTTTATGGACTCAAAAGGCGGGCGGTCTATCTGTGGTTGTTAAACCTCACATCACCACAATGGTTACCTGAGGTTGTAATTTGCTTGTTTTTGTTCCTCAGCATTTCTGGATTTATAGGCGGAAGCTCGCACTGATAGGGCTGTTCGAACTTCGCCATCGATCAATGGTTTTTGGTTGGGGTAGATACACACAGTTTTTGTTGAGACCACGTCTTCTATGCATTTTCTGATGAAGCATGTAACGGTGTCTGAGTACACTTCTATGTCGTCATCAGAAGCTGCCCGGAACATCTCCCAGTCCACGTGATTAAAACAGTCCTGATGTATGGAATCCGATTGGTCCGTCCAGCTCTGAAACGTCATAAGGGTGGGTGGTTCCCATTTCAGTTTCTGTCTGTAAGCAGGCCAGAGCAGAACAGAAAAGTGATCTGATTTTCCAAATTTGGAGGGATTTGTAGCCGTCCCGGAACGGAGAGTAGCAATGGTCCAGAATGCGGTCACCACGGGTGTTTGTGGTGATGTGTTAATAGTATTTTGGAGGGATTTTCCTGAGATTGGCGTTGTTAAAGTCCCCTGTAACAATAAACGCTGCCTCCGGGTGTGCGGGGTGGAGGTCGAAATCCACAGCGTCTTAGTCTGACGAGGACGCCGGCTCTCTTTCCTCTTTTCCGGCTGCGTTTCCGCCGTCGCTTCGGTTGTTTGACCCAGACAAAGGGCTCTGTTGCTGTATTTGTAAACAGAACGTCATTAAAGAACTCAAACTCCGGTCTTCGATGTGCCACGAGGGAGCCAATTTCCCGAAGTATGTGTCTGTCGTAGGTAACGAGAGTGTGTACATCCAGCAAAAAAAACGACAAAAATACAAGTAAAATACACAAAACAAAACAAAGTTTGCTGGGAGCTCGCAACACGGCGGCCATGCTCAGAGCCATCTTGATGACTTCATGACTTCATGTATGAAGTGTATCATGTGTACATATAAATGAATTGTATCATGTGTGCATAAATATGGTGTGTATATGTATAGAGTGTATCATCAACTGTATGTATGGAGTGTATCATGTGTGCATATATATGGAGTGTATCATGTCTGCATATGCACTTGATATGATTGAGCACGACTGGGCACTCATCTGTAATCAGTAATAATCCAATCAGAATGATCCTAGTTTACTATAAATGGATCATTTTCTTCCTACTGCACTGTCTTCGTTTGGCAGAATGCTTCCCACTACAAACGCTCCAGCATTTAACCTACGCTTCAGCATTGTTTAACCTTTCGACGTGGAAGAACAAACAAACAAACAACAACAACTTCAGCCAGAACCCCGCTCTCCCCAAAACTACAGCCGCTGCCTCGCCAGCAATCGAGCCTTAATTACAGCAAGATGCCGGCCCACCAGCTCTTCCAACTTCTACTCCAACTGCCCCACACAACGCAAGCCACAACTTCGACTAAACTCAAGACGCCGGCGATCCAAGCCATTTTTATGAAGCCAGGCTCTCACTGATATCCTAGAGGTCCACTTTCGGTAACGTACGTGCTTTAAGGGGAAGCCTCGCTAGATAACTACACTCTAACAAAGACTAAACATTTTATAAAGGTTTTGAAAGACGAGACCAGCGTGAATAGAATGATTTTAATAAAGAACTCACCTCTCAACCTCCCGCCTGTGCACAGATCCATAACTTTCTGACTGTTAAAGTAGTTCGATTGCAACTGACCAAGCAATCTATTCCACAAACATTAGTCCACAACATATTCATACGTTGATAAACGTCCATGGAAGGGTGCACTGTTATTACTCAAACCAGCTGCTGGTGCGCATGCAGCAGAATAGTCTTTCAGGCATAAATACTATAGCGATTTTGGTTGACAAAATGGCCGCTGACCTTTTGCACTCTGACTGATACTCCAAGGATCCAATAGCTGAAAGGAGAAGTGTCACCATCCAATGAGCTTTCCAAACTTTAGATGGTCCCGCCTTATCTCTTGACAGTTTCATGAATGGACAAAGACTTTGTGAATGAATCGGGCCAGATACGCTCAAGATTTTTCAATCATTTTAAGATTCCAAACGTGATGATATTTATCATGGATTTAGTAAAAGCCCATGATAAACATTACATTCACACAGTTCCTACTAAGTGGTGAGATTGTTTTTTCAATTTAAGGGTTTGATGTTGGCAGTTGATATTTACATTTTATATAAAAAAAAATTCTGCCACATCTAATCTGATAGCCATTGAACTAATGAAAAGAGCATTACCCAGCCAGTGAAAAACATTCAACACCTAAAGCATTGAAGCTCTTTTGTAACATGCCAATAGCTACTCGTATATCAATACATATGAGTGCCATAGTCAAGTTTATAATGGCTAGTCAGTGGGATGTGAAACGGCAAAGAAACAACTTCCTGCTTGACCGCTACGAACAAGGAGGACATTTCTGGCAATGGAGTAACGTTTCATCCGTTGACTCTGTGTTAGATACATTTTGCTTTTAAACAAACTTCTATATCACTAAGGGGTTTAAACTCCATTCCACTCTACTATCATCTCACCTGCTCTTCAAGAGGTACTTCCAGGACCACCAGCCAAGACACGCCCCATATCCTTAGCTCTCCATCCATCTGCCACCATGCAGGGGGACGAATGTCCACTTCTACAACCCTTGCACATCGTGACATCAAAGCTATTGTAACATGTATTAACAAAGGCGCTTCCAGTCTCAGTTGCCCACACACTTATGAAGACACCTCGCATAAATATCAGCTAAAACATTTAATTATGTCTGCTGTACTTGTACCATGTTGTGAAGATTTAATTCCTGATTGTCTTGTACTCTCATTTTAGAGATCATGACTGCCGGCTCCAGAAACTGCCCTTATTCAACCCATCACACTCTACATCCATTCCAAATGCATTCACACTCTTCGCAAAGATGCATTTCCCCTCATACAGCCCATACACTTGATGCCATATTCACACTAGCCTTTTTGGTTTTTAAGAAGTCTGAACTAACATAATTTCAATCCCACATTCCACCCCATTATAGCTGATCTAACTTTGCAGTATGAAGAAGCTCTGTCTTTCTCTATTAAGCAAACGGATCATTTACACAAGGGCACTCTATTTACATTTTGACAGCTTTCTTACACCTCAAGAGAACAATACCACATCAGGGAAGCCCAGCTGATCCTCTCCAGCCGACCTCCACCCAGATGCATTTCTAGGCCTCTTCCCCTCTTTTCTTACTTTAATTTTCCCTCCAAACTCAAACTAACCCTTACTTCCATTTACTCTTTTTCACCACAGCTCTGACCCATCTAGGGGTCACCCAAGTTTTAATTGCTGTAGCAGCAATGCCCTAAACAAACTCATATACACTTACACTTCAGATACCACTCTTGTCACACTCCCCCGCATAAATACAGCAGCGGGAGCACACATTGCCTTCATACTGAGCCACTGCACCTCTGCAGCAGCAGAGACGCTCAGCTGAGCTACACCCTCTTATAGCGTAACGGCAGTGACGCTCTAGCCAACCCCTTATTCACTCTCACCTCCACATATCACTAATGACAGTATTTTTCATTCTTACGGGAACATAACCATCCAATACAGACTACCACTGCACCTCTGCAACTGCAAAGACGCTTCGCCAAGTTGCATTCACCAATAGCACCACGGCACTGACACTCTAGCTGAGCCCCTCTTTTACTTAATCTCTACATATCACTACTGACTCTCACCTCTACATATCACTAACGACAGTATTGTTCATTCTTACAGGATCATGCATAACTATCCAATACTGACTACCACTGTACCTCTGCAACAGCAGAGACGTTCCACTAAGTTACATTCACCTATAGCACCACTGCACTGGCACTCTAGCTGAGTCCCTCTTTTACTTCATCTCTACATATCGCTACTGACAATATTTAGCACTCATAACGCTCCAATGCTGACTACCACTGCACCTCTGCAACAGCAGAGACGCTCCGCCGAGCCTTATTCTCCCTCTTTGTTACCCCTTTTTGACAACTTGGCCTGTGTGTGAGTGCTTGGGGAACAGGAACGGGGACTCCGGGTGACCTCTTTTAACAGCGGTCATCCTTAAACTTATGTGCGTAGCGAGGTGCATCCGCTACGTAACATAATTGGGGGCTCGTCCGGGATGTTATTGTGTGAAAGCTCATCTGCCTTTTGTTTGTCTGCTCGTCAAATTTGGTGAGTAAAACGTTTTTCTCTTTCTCTTGTGATTGTTGTAATAATTTGGGTGAGCTGACCTCGCAAGTTGTTTTTCCAGAGGAGCTTGAAGCCGCTCTTTCCCCTGCAGCAGATTACGTGGTGAATGTGGCACTGAAATTAAAGGACCTCGAGTTTAAAATTACACAACAAGAATATGAGACTCACCTATTACGCATTCGTGAATTAGAACTACGCCAGGAAGCGAGAGAAGTGCAAGCTGCTGAGGGTAGTCAGTTTGATCCCAGTCGCTATATGAAACTCGTTCCTCAATTTAGAGAGTCTGAAGTGGATGCTTACTTTACTGCTTTCGAGCGAGTGGCAGGCAAATTGGGCTGGCCAAAAGAAATGTGGGCAATTATGCTGCTGAGCAGTTTTGTGGGCAAGGCACAGGAGGTGTGCTCTGCGTTGTCCATGCAAGATTTGTTCAAATATGACGTTGTTAAAGCTTCTGTATTGAAGGTGTACGAATTAGTGCCAGAGGCATATAGGCAGAAGTTTAGGGGCCATAATAAAAAAGCTCAACAAACCTTTTTGGAGTTTGCTCGCGATAAAAGACCATGCTAGAGAAAAACATTCAACACCTAAAGCATTGAAGCTCTTTTGTAACATGCCAATAGCTACTCGTATATCAATACATATGAGTGCCATAGTCAAGTTTATAATGGCTAGTCAGTGGGATGTGAAACGGCAAAGAAACAACTTCCTGCTTGACCGCTACGAACAAGGAGGACATTTCTGGCAATGGAGTAACGTTTCATCCGTTGACTCTGTGTTAGATACATTTTGCTTTTAAACAAACTTCTATATCACTAAGGGGTTTAAACTCCATTCCACTCTACTATCATCTCACCTGCTCTTCAAGAGGTACTTCCAGGACCACCAGCCAAGACACGCCCCATATCCTTAGCTCTCCATCCATCATAATAAAAAAGCTCAACAAACCTTTTTGGAGTTTGCTCGCGATAAAAGACCATGCTAGAGAAATGGTGCACTGCATCACTTTTGAAGGTCTCCAGGAATTAATTTAGTTGGTAATTAAAATGGTCTGCCTGAGAATATGGTTTTATATTTGAACAAACAAAAAGGTTTCCATTCCTGCAGCCCGCCGGCACCAAAGTTTTAAAGTTGATCGTGAGAGAGATTTCACAGATACGCGTCCCATGAAGCCAGAAACTGCGCCCACTAGAGCATCTACGGGTGGAGTGTCTAGTCGCACAGAAAAACGACTTTGCTTTTATTGTCTTAATCCTAATAATTTTATTGCAGATCGTAAGGCATGGAAATTAAAGAATGCGTCCGGTAAACCTAAAAGTGTCGTACATGCAGTAATTGAACCTCGGATGATGGAGACTGAGAACACTGGGCTGCACACTGATGTCTTTAAACCTTTTCTGCTCGAGGGTTTGGTTTCCACGTCTCCAGGGGAGACTGTGAAAGCCTTGTCCATCCTGCGGGACACTGGTGCCGCCCACTCCTTCATTCGGGAGAACATTCTGAATTTATCGGAAAAGACCTAAACTGGTTCAGATGTTTTAATTCACTGAATTGAACTGGGTTGTGTCAGAATTCCGGTTCATTCTGTGTTTTTAAATTCTGCACTGGTCACTGGAGTAGTCAAAGTGGGGATGTGCGCAAAATTTCCCGTTGACGGGGTAGATTTTATTCTGGGAAATGATTTGGCCGGAGGTAGTGTTTTCCCCTGTCCAATTGTGTCCGATTGTCCTGATAATAATGTTGCGGAGGTAACTGACATGTCTAAATTTTCCCCAGCCTGTGCGATTACACGCTCACAGTCACGTAAATTTGGAAATACAGTTGACTTGTCTGATTCGTTTCTGCTGCGCTCGGATCCTACCGAGCTCATTTTGTTAGTGGATGACAATGTGGTGAGTAGAAATGAAATCATATTGGACAATCAAATTGTTAATATTGGTCGTAAACAATTGATTGAAGCGAAAAAATCTGACCCGTCATTATCTTATTGTGTTGACTCTGCTGTCAAAACCGAATCGGAACTAGATGGCGTTAGAATTGGGTACTTCTGGGATGGTGAAATTCTGATGCGTAAGTGGACATCAGTGTCTATGGTTGAGCCAGACACACCTATCAAATTGTGTTGCCAGCCTGTTATCGTTCAGCAGTGTTGAAATTAGCCCATGACCACGTCATGGCAGGACACTTTGGTGTTAATAAAACCTTTAGTCACATCACAAAGTATTTCTTTTGGCCTAGTCTGAGCTCTAGTGTGGGTAATTATTGCCGTTCATGTCATGCGTGTCAAGTCGCCGGGAAGCCTAATCAAGTCTTGCGGCCGGCTCCCTTGCACCTTATACTGGTGATGGGTGAGCCCTTTGAGCGTTTAATTTTGGATTGTGTTGGTCCCCTTCCAAAATCTAAGCAAGGTTTTCATTACATTTTAACACTGATGTGCGCGGCCACTAGATTTCCTGAAGCCGTACCTTTACGCAACATTAAAACTCAGTCAATTGTAAAGGAGCTGATTAAATTCTGTTCATTCTTTGGTCTGCCTCGCGTAATCCAAACCGACCATGGAACAAATTTTATGTCTACTCAGTTTAAGCAAGCGCTCGAGACAATTTCAGTGTCACATCAAGTCTCCAGCGCATATCATCCGCAATCACAGGGAGCGTTAGAGCGCTTCCATAAAATGCTTAAAACAATGCCTCGTACTCACTGTGTTGATGCAAACAAAGACTGGGCAGAGAGCCTCCCATTTTTTAATGTTTCCTGTAAGGGAAACCGCTCGGATACAGTCCCGCAGAGCTCGTTTATGGCCACGTAATCCGCGGCCCCTTAAAGCTTATGAATGAGCAGTTACTAGTGAGTGAATCTTCTTCTATACCAGTTACGGAGTACGAGGACTCGTTACGTAAACATTTGTCGCGCTCACTTGATCTTGCCAAAATTCATCTAACGAATTCTTAAGAGATTATGAAGGAGCGTTATGATAAACAGAGTGTTGCCCGTTCATTTAAGCCAGGTGATTTAGTGCTCGCCTTACTGCTGGTGCCAGGCTCTGCTCTCCAGACTAAATTTGAGGGCCTTTATGTCGTGAAAAAAAAAATCAATGACACCAACTACGTGCTAAAAACCCTAGATCGATGCAAGAAATGCAAAATGTGCCATATCAACATGCTGAAACCCTATCACTCAAGAAACCCCTGCGAAGTGATGTGTAAATCTGCAGAGGCAGTGGAAACTTGTAACGCAATGTGTGTGGGGAGTTTACAAAACTCAGTCATTTTAAAGGACTTGAATGCCCATCTGTCTTACCTATGTGATGGTCAAAAAGACAGTGTGATGTGCTTGATTTACAGTTTTCCAGAGATTTTTACAGATGTTCCATCCTGCATGAACGTTTTGTATCACGATATTGATGTAGGCAGCACATCTCTGATCAAACAACACCCGTATAGAGTCAATCCTTTTAAGCGTAAGATTATGAAAACAGAAGTGGAATATATGCTCACTCATGGTTTAGCGGAGCCATCCCAGAGTGCATGGAGCTCCCCCTGCCTTTTAGTTCCGAAATCTGATGCGTCTTTCCGTTTTTGCACTGATTTTAGAAAAATAAATGCAGTTACCAAACCTGACTGTTTTCCTTTGCCGAGAATGGATGACCAAAGTTGGACCTGCTAAGTTTGTTACAAAGCTTGACTTGCTTAAAGGTTACTGGCAAATATCTCTTACTCCACGCGCTGCTGAAATTTCTGCCTTTGTCACCCCAGACTTCTTTGGTCAGTACTCTGTGATGGCGTTCGGGATGAGGAACGCCCCTTCCACATTCCAAAGACTTATGAACCTTGTCTTACGAGACATTAAAAACTGTGACGCATACCTGGATAATATCGTGGTGTTCTCTTCCATGTGGGAGGAGCATGTTGAAACCTTACATGAGGTATTTTCAAGATTGAAAGCTGCATCGTTGACTGTAAATCTCGCTAAATGCGAATTTGCTAAAGCTTATATCACCTACCTGGGTAAACGTGTGGGGCAGGGTCAAGTGTCCCCTGTCAGTGCCAAAGTGGATGCTATAATGGATTTCCCTAAGCCCTCTAACAAACGAGAGCTGCGCCATTTTCTCGGCATAGCCGGCTACTATAGAGGGTTTTGCCGCAACTTTGCCAGCCTGGTTGCTCCCCTGACTGATCTTCTTCGGCCCTGCAACGCATTCCGCTGGTCACCTGAGTGTGAACTTTCTTTTAAAGGTGTAAAAGACCTGCTGAGCAAAGCACCTTTTCTCACTGCTCCAGACTTTGAGCGCCCCTTTCAGCTGGCGGTAGACGCAAGCGCTGTGGTAGCAGGAGCTGTCCTTTTACAAAGTGCTGAAACCAGCATTTTAAAACCTGTGTGCTACTTCTCAAATAAATTTTATCGAAACCAGTGCAACTATAGCACAATTGAAAAAGAAGCCCTTGCTTTGTTGCTAGCTTTGAAACGTTTCGAAGTGTATTTGGGTGGCTCAAGTTTCCTGATCAAAGTTTACACCGACCACAACCCTTTGGTGTTTTTAAATCGCATGTTTAATTCAAATCAACGGTTGATGCGCAATTATAAAAGCACACTGTTGGCGCTGTTCATCGAATTCTCTTCCTGTTTCCCCTTGCTGTTGTCTGTGTGGCAGTGATATCTTTCTGTCTGAAACCTTTTTCCAAAGTAATCTGATGAGATACTCTGTTAAATACGGTAATAGGACGGTAACTTGCATTAGCGGTGGCTGATCGTTTATTTCCTGTCTACAACCCTGTTTCAAAGTCATCTGGTGAGATACTCTGTTAAATACAGTACTAGGATGATATTCTGTGTTAGCTGTGGCTAAATGTTTACTTACTGCTGAATGATCTAAGGGAAGGCCCTTTTACTTTTGTCCCGTTTTATCCTGTTTAATGGATAGTTATGGAGGTCAGAATTGTTTGTTTCATTTACGGAACTTTATTTTCGGTTTAGGTAAGAAATATAATATTAGGTAGCGTGTTTTGGCCTTTTATTTGTTCCCTGGTTCCGATACTGAAATTTTTGTTTAATAAATTTGTTACCCCTTTTTGACAACTTGGCTTGTGTGTGAGTGCTTGGGGATCAGGAACGGGGACTCCGGGTGACCTCTTTTAACAGCGGTCATCCTTAACCTTATGTGCGCACAATTGCGATTTAATAACTCAGAAATACAACTTTACAACTCAGAATTGCGACTTATTAACTCATAATTGCGACTTTATAACTTGCAATTCTGACTTTTTAAATTTTTTTTTTACATTGTATTATTTATTTATTTATTTTTTTTATTCATTAGCGGGAATGGGCTTCCATAGGTTTAACCATAGGAACTACAGAATAGCTAGAACAAAATAATTCAAGTACTTTATTTATACTATGATTTAAAAACTATATATTTAATATTATAGTATTTATTAAAAACAAACATTTTAATGGCTTTGAAATTACTGCATATAAAAATAATCTCTGCGACAAGCAGAATTGACTGAGCAGAGGTAAAAAGATAAATGTAGACTACAAACAAATTATACAATGGTAAATAAACATGAGCTCCTGACATTTTTGATTTTTATTTAAAAACAAATACAAAAAAATTCTCAAGCACAATTTTGAAATGAAACCACACTTGTATACTTGAGTTTACAACATCCCTTTGTTAGCATTCGCCATTTTGAAGACATGTAAAAGCTTTAAAAAACACAAGAGTATAAAATAAATATGAATCCTGAATAAAAAACACTTTATTTTCTTATTTTAAAAAAGTACACACTTTTTTTGGGGGGGGGGCTTGCTTCAGTTATTTGCTTCAAGTGTAATGGAGATAACAAAACGTGTTGGATAATAAAGAAATAAAGGGTGAAATCAGATTGAAAACATGATTAAATCTAAATAAATACACAGTATACCACATGCCTTATTTTTTGACATTTGTTTTGGAACTAACAAATGATGAAATGTGTTTTCATGACATTTTAAATAGAAAAAAAAAATTGGTCTGTGTTATTGTTACTATTTTGTGACATAAAAAAGGTTAAATGGCATTTAACCATTCCTAGTTAGTAGACCGACTATTTCAATGCAAATTTTTCTGTCTGCATATTCTGAAAAGGATATGCGCTCTTAAAATATTTAACATTTTTTGCTGGCGGCATGGAGGCTCAGTGGTTAGCACTGTCACCTCACAGCAAGAAGGTCACTGGTTCGTGTCCCGACTGGGGACAGTTGGCATTTCTGTGTGGAGTTTGCATGTTCTACCAGTGTTCGCGTGGGTTTTCCCCACAGTCCAAATGCATACGCTATAGGTGAGTTGGGTAAGCAAAATTGGTCGTAGTGTATGTGTGAATGCAAGATTGTATGGGTGTTTCCCAGTGGTGCGTTGCGGCTGGAAGGGCATCCGCTGCGTGGAACATATGTTGAAGTAGTTGGTGGTTCACTCTGCTGTGGCAACCCCTGATAAATAAGGGACTAAGCCGAAGAAAAATGAATGAAAATTGTCTTACTAACTAAATTACACAAACAGCAGACAATTTTAGCTTAAAAGGGCCATTCGGGACAATAAACAGAACTGTTATGTTTTAAAAATAAAATAATCTGTTTTTGTGTGTATTAAACCATGTTGGATAAAACTACTTAGAAAAGTAATATATTACCATTTTAATCTTAAAAAAATAAATAAATAACAACATACTTACATACATACACACATTACTTTTGACTTAATAAGTAACTAAGTAACACATATGGCCCATTTTCACTGAGTGGTACGGTATGGTACAGTTGGGTTTGGTACGCTTTTATGGCCGTTTCCACTATCAAAAGGTACCTAAAAGCAAACCGTATTGTACCACTTTTGATTACCCTTTCCAAAGGGTACCTAGCATGACTAACGGCCCATTTACACTGAGAGGTACAGTACAGTACAGGTCACCTTTATCGAGCTTGCGTTTACACTGTCAAAAGGGTACTCTTTTTGGTGGGTGTGGTGTACGACAGAAAGTTTCAGACGACTTCATTTTTATTTGAGGAAATGTCACAGTAAAGCTGTACGGGTCGTTTACATATCATATGAGAAGCACTTCTCACAAAACAGATGCTTTATACACATAAATACTTGTGTATAAATGTTTATTACTTACCTTTCTATGAAAATGATTTGATTATGCAGATCAATCATAGTGCAAAATAGCACACAGAACCTCACCTCTCATATGTGTCTTTAATCTTCAGCAGCACATGTAACCTCTGTTAGAAAGTAATTCCGTCATTCGGGAGAGAATAGCGTCAAACAGCCGTGTGTGTGTGTGTGTGTGTGTGTGTGTGTGTGTGTGTGTGTGTGTGTGTGTGTGTGTGTGTATAGACTATCCCGTCACAAAATGCAGTGAAAATCCTACACAACAGTAACAGTTTGATTAAGGTGTTTACATTCAGAGATCAGCATTTACAGTGGCACTTTCAGTCTATGATATTGTAGTGATATTAACGTACTGGAAACTGAGTAACTAAATCATTTTGAATAAGGTATGTCTTTAAAAACTGAAAGAGTACTGCTGAAGATACTAACTAACTTTGCCATCTGAATAAACATAAACAAAGAACACTGATTACACATTTACCAAATCCGTTGAGACAGGACAATCAACACCAACTGGGACCGTGTGCTTTTTTTTAAAAGAAGACGAGTGGCAATGCCGGATTTCACCATTTCCAGATGCAAAAACTTTCGAATAAAAAATGTTCCTTCTGATGCGTGTTAGCAGACCCCTGTAATCCACAAATTTGGGTCGAGCTGTGCTCTCATCACTGGAAAATGGAAAAACCTTCATTGCGGCACATTTATAAAGACAACACTGACGACCCATGTCTCTGAACAATTCTTCTTCTTCCACTTGTTTGAATTACGGTTGGCAACACAACGTGGCATCTCTCTAAACACCTTAACAGGTTAAAACAGTCTTCGAAGCTTTATCATGCATATTAATGAAGTAGCACCTCATACACAATAGAGCGCGCTGATTGGTTCGAACCAAATCTTTCTCATGAATTAATGATGAAAACTCAAAAGATGTCACGTTGTATCTGTCGGTACAGACATCCCATCTCCATGCTGAAACTTACACAAGGATCTCATGGCCGTGACGTAGCTTAAAAATTTCTTTTCTAACCAGAAGAATGAATTTGCTCGAAATAACGATAAAACAACCAATTTTCACGCTTTTTAAAATATATGCGTCCTAAAAGTGTTTTTAGCAACGTGGGACACGTATATGACTGTCAACATCTCAAAAAATGTGTTTTAGTGTTTCGTGACCCTTTAAGTTTTTAATATAATACTTTTAAAAGTAACTTTACCCAACACAATCCTGCTGTCAAAAGATGGTTGTTTCTGTTCTTTGGATTTGAACTTTGGATTTTGACATTCTTTTGTTGTTTTTGGAGTCTGCTAAATTTGAAACATAATTTAAAGCTAAATTTAAGATCTTTAGTTCATTAGAGTTAGGGATAAATAGAGAAGTACAAAAATGGAGCCAGAAAAAAAGGCAAAAGCAGATAAGATTAAATGATTGAAGAGAGTTTATTAAGAAACAACGTTGTTCATCTTTTTCATTAAAAATGTTTGTTGGCATAACAATGTCACACTACCACAGAAACACTTGTTTGGCACAAATGGAGATTGCGAACAAATGGAATGTGTATAAGTTTAAGGCAAGCTCACAATGATTGTATTTTTAAAAGATGCAAGTCAACAAGTCATACTCACACATATATCACATCACCATAATTCAGCAGTCCACTCTGAGCAGTCATAGGTCCTGTTTACACTAATAAGTTTTAGTTTTAAAACACCGTCTTAGAATGAAAACGATCCGCATCCACACTGGCATTTCACCTAGCGTTTCTGAACAACTCTCCGTCCAACCTACCAACTGAAGGCGCACATCACGTGACCACACACACACTTTCTGGCATGCACTGCAGCAATGAGAGCTGTGCACATCGGACCGTTCATAAAGAATCTACCGCTGGATCTTATCTCACTATATTTGTTAAACGTGATATTTAAATCATCTTGTCTCTATCTAACGACATGTTCTCAGGTAACGTGTTTTGGCTGAGCGCAAAGATAAGTTTATATATTAATTAATGTAACCACCTACACTGATTCTGCATATTGACGGATTGCTTGCATTTATTTACTATAATGTATAAACTTATTGGCCACTATTTTTTTATTAAAACTGATATTCTGCAAAAGAGTGGGTATGTTACATATTTTCAATGAAAATGAAAGGAGGCTGTAATGTTATAGGCTCCGTTTTGTTATAAATATGCATACAGTGAAGATGACGGTCATATAAATATGTAGCTACATGACGCCTCAACATTTTTGGGGTCTGTTAAGTTGCTAATATCAAAATGAAAATAGATAATTCCTTCATGTTTTCATTTTATTGTTAAGAAAGTGAAACAACGTATCCAAGGTGATGTGAATGAGGTTATAAAGTACACTGTTCCCTTTGAAGATTTATTCGGTGTGTTCTCTGGAGTTTGTTTTCCATGTCAAACTTGCGAAGTCTGAACTTACACGGAGAGGTAGCAAGACTGAACTTTGTGTAGGCTACTTAATATTGAGAAAAATGATAGGCGAACATCTGCAGCCACGCCTCCGTTTTCAGATGTCTTCGTTTCCCCCTCATCCACACTAAAACGGAGCAGCAGAATTTTAAAATGAAAACGGCCTCTTCAGTGTCTTCAAAAAGCTGTTTTTGGCACTCGAAAACTCTGGCGTAGTGTGGATGGATGGTGTAACCGTAGCAAAACTTATGCATTTTAAAACTAAAACGTATTAGTGTAAACGGGCCATAGAATGCAATATCTTCAAGCATGAGATTATGAATTTAGTGTTAGGAAATGAGCTTCACTGTGTGTGGCCCACATATGGTATAAAGCTTAGCTTCCACTGGTTTCATTAAAAATATTTAATCAAAAGTTTTAAAATTCACAGGTTTCACAGACTAGTTTTTTTGTGCAATGTGTCAAAATAGATATTCATCAACCTTGATTTCCATACAGATGAAGGCTAGTAAGTATAAACAAAAGATATGTATTTTACCGCTCAATTCAACTCATATATGCAATGTGAAGAAAATCTAGATGGTTTCTTAAGTAAATAATGTGCAAAATGTAAATAAAAAAAAAAGAAAAAAGTTTGTAATGCATGGGTACAGAAATTATTTTCAATCTTTTTGCTTTAAGTGAAACAATCTATCCCTTATTCTTTGAAAGTACATCGACCACAAGTTATTCTGATTCAGTGTCACTGGGTATTTGATTTTCCTTTCAGATTTATTAAATTTTTGTGACGCTTGTGGCATAATTTTGTAAGTTAATCTTTGGTGGAAAAGGAACTGTGAGGGTTTGGACTGACCTCAGAGCTCATCTTTCTGTGGTTTCTGGTCCTCTGCTCTCTCACAGTTACACAAAGCAGTTTGATCTGTTGGCTGAGGCACTATTTCCATATCAGGATGAACAGCAGGCCGACTGCTCTGACGATCAGCATAGGTCTGTAAAAAGACAGCGGTTTACTAAAAGCACTGATCTCGTCATCATTACATTAAACATTTTTTTTACTCAAGTTAAGTGAAAGGCAAGGCATGGCAAGTTTATTTATATAGCACATTTCATACACGTGGCAATTCAAAGTGCTTTACATAAACAGGAATAAGAGAGACAAGAATAAAGACAGTTTAAAGCGTAAAGACAGTTTTTCCATATTTCAAAACAGCGGTGTATCATATTTTCTCATTTTACTCTGGGACTTCCCCATTCTGGTGACTTTTTTCTTATTTGCTGTGTGATTTCTTGCACCTTTATTATAAAAGGCAGTCAACTTCAATACATTTAATTAGGTAACGAAAATATGAATCAGATAATTTATTATATCCAAATGAAAATGTAAATTTTGGGGTTAAATGTAGTTGTTTTTGAAGTCTGTGTCTTTAAATGCAAATGAGCTGGTTCTCTCTGGCCACCGTACCGACATGCGTATCTGTTTCTCCTGCATGTCAAACAAACAGCACAGTGACAGAGATGAATGAGGCAGAAATACAGTTTATGAGTCAAAAATACCACAATAAGACTGAAGTAGGAAGTTTTCCAATGGGTATTTGATGAAAGTCATACTTGTGGAAAACTGTCCTGTGGATTATACATATTACTATGGAGACATGCTAATAAGTGTCTGTCAATCAACATCGGTGACCGGGGAAAACTGTACTGCTATACGTCAAGTTGCAGTGCCCTACTGAAAAAAAAACAGCTTAAACCAGCCTATTTTCATATACACTTCACAGTGTTTTTGTTTATTGTTGTTCTTGAAATGCATGTAAAATGTTAACTTTTAGAGAGTTTCTTTGTTTTCTTTAAGCAAAAAGAAACTGATTAACTAACTTTCCAGTCAACTGACTGAAAGTTTGTGCATTTACTCATCACTTTTTTTCATATATATATTGTAGTTTAAGCTGAAATCTGTAAATTTTTGGCAGCTTTATACATTTTTACAAACATTGCAAAAGCTCTCTGCAATTTATGAACGAACTGGGAAGCAAAACACATTTTGAAGACACTTTATATTGAATTAACAAATTATTTAGCATATATTTAGCTGTAAATGTCAGACTCTTACCTGAAACACTGTGTAGTAGTAGCAGTAGAGTCTATGAGGCTGAAGCAGATCTCTCACCAATGACTGTCCTCTCCTGGCTACGGCTTCTGCCTCTGTGTCATTGCTCTGTGTGCATTAGATGAAGCAGGAGGAAAAAATAAATAAATAAATATATATATATTTATTTTTTTTATTTATTTATTTTTTTTATTTTGGCTTTGCATATAACACAATTGTTTACTAATGTATCCTGTTACTGTCCAAATTCAAAGTAAGGACATGGATTGTACCTTAGCCCATTTAATCTTCTCGATGAGGTCCGAAAGGTCCCTCTTCACAGGAATGTAGTGTACACCTGGTTTGAGATGTGTGTAAAAGTGCTCGTAGTATGGTGAATCCTGTTTTAAGACCAAACTGTTGCCCAGCATCAAGTATGGAAATCTGTAGGCCGCTACAGTCCCATCCACATTCACTTGGTACTTGTACTAAAAAAAGGTTAAAGAGAAAAGCAGTTAAAATCTTGTATTATGTTGTGTTGTTTTTTTTATGTAGGGTAAAACAACAGTCCAAAGAAAATCTGTGCTGTTGCCATGGTTGTCATGAACAAAACACAGTATAATTGATTATTTGATTGATTGATTGATTGATTGATTGATTGATTGATTGATTACTTTCTACATTTGTTTTTATCCAAATATAAACAGGGTTTCCGCGGGGTCTTAAAAAGTGTAAAATTTAAAAATCGAAATTTTAGGCCTTAAAAAGTCTTAAATTCTCTACTCTAGGTCTTAAATATTTTTGCACAGGTATTATTTTTCCGATGTCTATTTAACGCTACATCTAATGCTCATTAAAATAATTTTTTGTTCTTGATGCTAGGTTTTCGTGGTGTTGTAGTTCTTTATTTCACTAGTCCAAATGTAATTTCCGTAATTAATGTAACTTTTCATTCTTGGCTAGAAATTGCAACAGCCGTGGGAAAGGAGGAAAGTTTTTTAAGTTTGGAAAAACCTGAGGGATAAGTTTGCTAAAACAAAAAAAGAGGCCATGCAAAAGTGGAGAGCCAGGTGGTTTTAATATTACAGAATATGTTTTTCCATCATTCATAGTTTTTTTTTACACTGATTAGGTTTTACACTGATGTATATATTACAATTTTGAATTTAAAACAATTTAATAGTTACAAAACTATAACTAAGTAACAAATTATGTCTTTGATAACTGGAAAGGAATATATGAACCTATCAGTTTACAATATATTGATGCCCAATTTCTAGGCTTTATTGGTGATAATGGTCAGGAATGTTCTACCATTATTGCCTTTTAAACTTATAAGTAGACAGAAACTAGCCAGACAGCAATGTGTGAATTGCTGAATGGGCTAAATAAAATAAAAAAAACATCAGTATTTTTTAGTAAGTGTACTTTTTTTTTGCTTTTATTCTTGCCATAACAAAATATATAATTGTAGAGCAACCCATGTTCTGTTGTCATTAATATTTAACTTTAATAGGTAAAACTGTCAGATATATGAAAAAAAGCAAGTGATGCATCAGTGTTATTTAAAAAATCTTAAATGGTCATAAAAATCTTTATAATCATTATAATAAATTATAAAAATAAAAAATAAAAATTTGTTAAAAAATCTTCAATAATATTAATGATATGACCTAGTTCCGGAAACTTTCTAGTTCACTGTTTTATTAGTTCTCAGTTTCTCTGTTTATCTGATTTTACTGTCTGTTTCTTTTGACCGCCCCCTGTCATCTCAATGGCAAACGTGTCAAGTATAAAAGCCTCGCCCGTTTCATGAGGTGCACGATGTGGCGCTAGGTGAAAGTATAAATCAGCCTTAAGATATTTGTTTTGTTTTTTTTCAGTAGTTTTAAGGTGCATCTAACCTGTCTTTAGTACTATTTAATTTGAATACATTTATTTTACCACTAATTTTGTGAGTTCTCTTTCTCTATGAGTGTGCAAGTTTTGATATTGTGATATAGGTCTTAAATTTAATACTTAATGGTCTTAAAAAGTCAAAAATTTTACATTAGGATATCTGCAGAAACCCTGATAAAGTGTGTGAATCAGACATTGCTAAAAACCTTTGTTTCACTATGATTACACATTTTACAACAGAAACTTTACAACTTTTTTTTTCATAATTATTTTTTACCCTTATTGGATAGAACAGTAGAGAGTATTGACAGAAAAGCATGGGGAGCAGAGAGAGGGGAAGGATCATCATAGGACCGCGAGGCGGGAATCGAACTTGGGTCGCCGTGAGCACCAGAGTGCATGTGTCGACGCACTAACCACTACGCCAGTGACTCGTAACCGATGTCTGCATTTACACCACACATGCAAAGACGCGAGAAAAAAAAAAAAAGTGATCGCTGACTGGCCAATGTGATAATAAAAAAGCGCTCTCTTCTCCATTTAATCCAATCACAGGGATGATATTTTTTTTTATTTATTGAGAAGTTGATTTGCTATAGTTTATGACAGAAAAGTCTCATTTGGCAGTTTTCTTTTACTCTAGGCTTTTTTTAAACACGGAGGCAATTTAATGTCATGCCCATGGCGTGATTCATGCAACTGATGTATGCAATAGTTTAAATTAGTCTAAATTGTGAACGTGGTGGATGTTGCGCTCTCTCTCTCTGGATTGAAACAACCAGTTCTTCATTCACCCATGGATAATCAGGATTATGTTCAATGTGAAAGAAAAAAAAAAAATATATATATATATATTTTTTTTTTTTTTTGTTTGTTTTGTTTTTTTTTTTTTTCACATTGAACATAATCCTGATCAGAATTAGTCAGAATTATTAGTCCCCCTGTATATGTTTTCACAATTTCTGTTTAACAGTAAGATGATTTTTTTTCAACACAATTTTAAAAAACAATAGTTTTATTAATATACAATTTCTAATTAGTGATTTATTTAATCTTTGCCATGAAAAATAAAGTGCAACTTAAAGGCTTAACTAGGTTAATAAGGCAAGTTAGGTTTATTAGGCAAGTCACTGTATACCAATGTTTTTTTCTGTAGACGATTGAAAAGAAGGGGGCTAATAATATTGACCTTAAAATTGTTTTTAAAAAATTTAAAACTGCTTTTTTTTTCGTGAAGATAAAAGAAATAAGACTTTCTCCAGAAGAAAAGATATTATAGGAAATGATTAAATGCTCCGTTAAACATCATTTGGAAAATATTTAAAAAATTCACAGGAGGGCGAAAAATTTTGACTTCAACTATACATTAGGGGTTGCACTGGCTGGTCGACTAGACCATATATATATATATATATATATATATATATATATATATATATATATATATATATATATATATATATATATATATATATGTGTGTGTGTTGAGAAATTCTTCTCTCTATTAAACAGAAATTGGGGGAAAAATAAACAAGGGGCTAATAATTCAGGGGGGTTAATATTTCTGACTTCAACTGTACATATATATTTTATTTATTAATTTTTTTCTCATTAGCAAACCTGATCTCAAAAAGGTGAATTTTTATGAAAAGGTGAGGTGTTTGCATCTATAGAACAGAAAAACATGCCAAAGTTCTTAATCTGTGTTATATTATAATATTATTGCAACTTTTTTGATAGATTTTTTCTTGTTTTTCATGTGTATATAATGTTTACATAATCTACTGTACATCATAAAAGCGCCTACAGAAATAAAGATGACTTGATTTACCTTAAAAAAGTCAAAGAAGCCAACCAGAGGTACTTTTCCAAGATCCTTCTCCCGATCGCGAAAAAAAAAGTATGCTGTTATTCCTGCATCGAGCAGCTCTGGATTTTCTTTGGACATGGTGACCAGACGCAAACGTTCTTCACGACTGTCCCTACCTCTAAAGAACGCCATGTTCATTTTGTCTGACCATGTGGGACCTGGAAAAACCAATTACGTAAAGAAAATGTAATTACATGGAAAAAGTAAGCTAATATTTAACACTGATAAAAAAATTATGTTCAAAGAAGCACCTGTGTTCCCCTGCACCGACAGCAGGTCATTTGTTACACCTCTCATTGCCTCTAAGGATGAATGTGTGATGTCATATGTGGGAAGAATGATATCCCGCGTTTCAGTGGAGCCGCACCATGAAATAACAGGCACTGGTCCAGGATTGTCGCTCACTTTTCGGTTCTCCATTGGCCAGTCTCCTACATTAATATAAAACTCCACATCAGGCAATTTTACCTGGTGGAGACAGGAAAAGTACAACAATAAAACGGTTGACTTGACAGACCCTGTTAATCACCATACTCTTTTTAGAAATGTCATTTTAAATAAAAAAAAATGCATAAATACTAGGGCAGCACAAAATATTCTTTCATATATATATTAATAATTATTATATATATATATATATATATTAATAATAATTAAGTAATATATTTGCATGTTTTTAGCCTAAGTTTAAAGCATTCAGGCACAAGCAATTTGACAATTTTAACTTTTACCATTTTTATTGAATTATTTATACAGTAAAATACTTTGCAGTGTTATTTTTACATTTGATTTGTTCAGTTCCTATACGTGAATACTATTTGAATATCCTGAAAACATTAAGCACTGCTTATTTTACTTTTATCTTTGCTTTATTGTATTGTCTACATTTATAATTTGTTACATTTAATATATGATTCACTCCCCTACAAAATTGCTTTCCAAATTGCACTATTAATGATCTGATGAAATTGTGTATGCATAATGCATTATATATTGTGTATATATATATATATATATATATATATATATATATATATATATATATATATATATATATATATATATATATGTATATATATATATATATATATAGGTACGTTTTTCTCCAATATCAGGCAGCCCAAATAAATACTAATAATTTGTTTTATATTTAGTGAATAATACTTAAAGTGCACTTTTTTAGTGCACACAAGCCATTAACAAATGACAAATGAAGAAATATTTGAAGATTAATTAAAAAGAAATGTAAATGGAATAGTTTCATCATTGGCCATTCCTTCCATAGTATTTGTTTTTCCTACTATGGATTTCAACATTTACTGCTTTTCTGCAGTAGATGAAATGATACTATGCAGCACTGTTACCTAGTTAGGTAAATAGAAATTCTTTTCAAAATAAAGTGCAACTTAAAGGCTTAACTAGGTTAATAAGGCAAGTTAGGTTTATTAGGCAAGTCACTGTATACAGTACCAATAGTTTTTTTCTGTAGACGATTGAAAAGAAGGGGGCTAATATCGACCTTAAAATTGTTTTTAAAAAATTTAAAACTGCTTTTTTTCTCGTGAAGATAAAAGAAATAAGACTTTCTCCAGAAGAAAAGATATTATAGGAAATTATTAAATGCTCTGTTAAACATCATTTGGTCAATATTCGAAAAATTCACAGGAGGGTGAATAATTTGGACTTCAACTATACATTAGGGGTTGCACTGGCTGGTCGACCATACATACATACATACATACAGACAGACAGACAGACAGACAGACAGACAGACAGACAGACAGACAGACAGACAGACAGACAGACAGACAGACAGACAGACAGACAGACAGACATACATACAGACATACAGACATACATTGCCTAATTACCCTAACCTGCCTAGTTAACCTAATTAACCTAGTTAAGCCATTAAATGTCACTTTAAGCTGTATAGAGGTGTCTTGAAAAATATCTAGTAAAATATTAATTACTGTCATCATGGCAACGATAAAATAAAACAATTATTAGAGATGAGTTATTAAAACTATTATATTTATTTTTTTCAGGTGCTGTGTAATATCCTACAGCAGCAAATTTCATTGATTATTATGGTGATTATAATCCGATTCAATGATTTATGCTAAACTAAGCTAAAAATGCTGCCAAAAAACCTAGAGATGAGCTGAATTAATTAAAACATGGCAAAACTCAAGAGTTGAACTCTAGGCTAGAGGACTTTTAAAAAGAGCCAATTTCCAAAAAAAGTGGGGTGTACTTTTAAGAAGAATTTAAGTACAATTTTCAATGTAATTTTATTTTGAAATATGCTTTTGAAATTCACTGGCAAGCATTTATTGTAAATTGAATACGGTCAAATAAATTGTATTGACGCTTGCATGTGTGATGTTTTTAAAAATATATTTGTAATAACATATTTGCCATCATGGAAAAAACAGGGATATGACTTTTGCATTTGGTGATAAAATTACATTTTAAGTACATAAATTCCTTTATGCACCAAAATGAGCTTTTTAAAAAATCCTTAAAGTTTATTACAATAAATAAATAATTTATAAATAATAAATAAATTAAAAATAAAATAATTAAAATAAATATTTTACATGCATTTTTTTCTAAAAAGTTCTCAGATTTCAAATTTTTTTTTTTGCTTTCCACTGTGTTTAAAAAATGAAAATCATGTTAAGATACAAGCTCTTTTGCTTACTTTTCGAGCGAGGGACAGCAGAATCTCATCAGAGAACATCTTGAAATCAGTGTACCTCCCGAGTGATCGCCGATGCACCTGGTTGTTTAAAATGGTGTAGTGAATGAGTCCTCCACGCTTTGCAAAGCGCGTTGGAACCTCCTTCAGGAGCTGCTGCAGGTCAATAGAGGGAAATGAACTGAAATCCTTTTGAATTTGCAGGTCTTCCTGTGGACACTGCAAAACCCTCTGCCAGGCTGCCACATCAGACTCTGGACAGTCACAGTATTCATGATAAACAGGACCTGATCAAATTACAAAATAAAACAGTGTTGGCAGATTTTACTTTCCATACGCAGTTTTTTTTATTGATATATTTTTACCTTTTTATTGGCATAAAATCTAATAAAAAGTTTATGTACTGTAGATATGACTAACTTTTTAAAACAATTGAATATAATTTGTGCTGTAGCCATTTTTTGAATGTGCGTTTTTTTATATTAATAATTAATATTTGATGTTTTTTTTTATTTGAATGTGAACATCATAAAGGTGTGGAAAATAAAACAAAAAACAGCACAAAAGTTGAAGAAAGCAAGTGTGTCAGATGTATGACTTTTAGAAGTATGGTTGCGGGCTTTGTTTTCGAACAGACTTTATGTATTGTTTGGTGATAGAATATAATTTTACAATTAATTTCATAATAATAATAATAATAATAATAATAATAATAATAATAATAATGAACATTTTTATTTTCATGTAAATAATAATACATTTACATAAAAAACTAACTTTTAAAAACAATTTAAATTTATTTTTGTTAAACCAATAAGGACATTTATGTATTGTACAATTCTGCATAATTAAAAAGTAGTTATTATGGAAATAATATACTTCAAAATATACCTATAATAAATAATGAATTTCATTTAAAAAAATACATTTACATAAAAAACTTTTAAAAACAATTGAAAATTATTTTGGTTATACTCATGAGGAAAATTGTGTACTGTACACTTGTCACAATCACCAGCAATCTAGTCCATACAGATCACTGAAGAACTACAAATCTGCCACCAAAAGGACTACAAATCCTGTCATGCACCTCACACACACCTGTTCAGGTTCCCTGTTGATTACACATACACAGCTGGGAGCTGCTCAAGGACTGATTACACAGACTATATAAACTGCTCCCTGTTTATCCCTGTAACATCATAAAGCGTTTCCTGTGTCTAGTCTATCTGTATTCCTTGACCCTTGCCTCGTTTCCTGGTTTTTGTTGTTTGCCTCCTATATTGACCTTTTTTTCTGTGACTTGACCACGCTTCTCGATTTGCCTGTATGTACCCCTTTGCTCCTGTGATTAACCATTGCCTGCCTGACCATTCTCTGTTTAATTAACAGATCCTCAACTCCATTGTCCAGCATCTTACAGTTACAATTTTGCATAATAAAATAGTTGTAATTATGGAAATAATATACTTCAAAATATACCTATAATAATAATAAACCAGACATGTTTCAAAACATATTAAAGAGTTCTGGATATCATGAAATACTTGTTTTAGTAATAATAAAAATATAATAATAATAATAATAATAATAATAATAATAATAATAATATGCATAATTATTACAATACTCATAATCATTTGTAAGTATAATAAATATATTTATACTTATTAATAATTATTGCAATAACTATTAATAATTTACAGCACCAAACTCTGAAAGACGCGCAGTGATTTATACTTAAATGAATGATGGTTTATGCAAAATTACACAAAAACTATTTATTATTATTTCTTTCTATTTGATAAATGTATATATTTAATTGAAAATAATTTGGGGAAAAAAAGTTTAAAAAGTTAAACCCTTAAAAAAAAAATTACATTTTTACATAATAAAAAAAAGTTGTTATCATGTAAAAACATACTGCAAAAATATGCCCAATACACATCTATTGTGTTTTGAAAGTATAGCCAACAGGGTTCATACACATTTTTGCTACAAAAATTCCATGACTTTTCCAGGTCTTTCAAATCAATTTTCATGACCCATTGTTTCATGTAATGTCTACATATACGTGGTAGATCATAAGAAACGTTTCAATTTTTATATCTATGTAAAATAGATGATGCTGACACAGCACTAATATTGTGAGAGCATGTTTCTGGTCAAGAAAAGAAAAGAAGTCAAAACATCTAAACTCATTCCAATATACAGATATTTGTCAGTCTAATTTTAGATCATCTTAAAAGTTTGTTAAACTTGTAATAGTAGGTAAAATTACTTCTATTATAAAGCTGCGATCATGCTGCACTTTTTGCTCCATAGACTTCTATAGTTCCATTCATAGGCATGCGAATACGGCAGACCAGAAACGCATGTACGTGCCACAGGTTTTGCATTTCACTGCAATCGAAAGTTCAAGCTAGGTGAATTCTTTCTTGCAAAATCACATCAAGTGATTGCGTGAGACAAATAGAAAATCATTTAAAATAAGAAATTTAAAATATGGAGCAATCACTCACTTTTATTAATGTCTCATCATATTGTTTAACCCCACCTCTTATCGCAGCACCTTACAACAGAATTTTGCAAGCACAAGCTCTAGTGAGACTTAAGCTAATGTCGCTTGGGACAAAAATGTCTGCTAAATGACTAAATGTAAATGTCATGTCCATGACTTTTCCAAAACTTTGTGGGTTTTTCTGTCTTTCCAAAACTTTTCCATGCCTGGAAAATGCCATGTCAAAATTCTATGACTTTTCCAGGTTTTCCATGACTGTATGAACCCAGAGCAAAGCATTTATAATGAACTAAAATACAATTTATCATCATTTCTATTAAATTCTATGCCACTTGTATGGCAATTATTGCAAAACATTTGTAATTACACTTTTATATACATTTTAGGAATGACGTATGTTTTAGTATCAAAAACACATTAAAACAAATACCTACTTAAAAGACAACTCAATATTATCCAAATAACATACTGTAAAGACAAAGTTTTGATGTTATATTAGAAAAAAGTATCCAGACTTTACCCTTAAGAGTGTATGGTGACTTTGCCACTTGTTTGTCCTGGTATAAAACTTCAATCTTTAATCCCTTCAAAGTACTTCCATAAAGGCGGTATCTGACAAGAAGGGAGCCGTCGCCCCGATCCAAGGGTGCTGGGACATGTATTCGAAGATACTCCTTTTCCAGGGAGGAAATCTTCACTTTAAAAGAGTCTTTATCTAAAATACAGCAGAAATCATAGCATGCACGAAGAGAAAATGATGAGCGCTAGACAGAAATAAACTAAATATAAATTTTATAAAATATTATACACAATATATATTTGGATTTCTTATTGATATATTACTAAATTACTTACCACAGGAAAATGTAAGTGTCTTTGAATTATATATGTGGTAAAAATTTACTAAACTGTATATATTATAGTATTTACCACACTTTGTTAATGAATGCTACAGCATATTGTAGTAATAACTATAGTGAACTGATAAACTGTAATAAATACTGTAGTATATTTAGTTTTTACCACAGAAAATTGTGATGTAGTGTTGTATAATACAGTTGTTGAAAACATAGTACAACAGTGGATTGATTACATCTTAGGCTTAATTGTTGTATTACTACAGCAAATGACTCCATCAAGTACTTTAATAGTATTTCACCATGTTCTTCATAAAAAAATACTATAGTACACTCAACTGAATTACTTTAGATTCTTGTTCAAACAACGTATTTAAAATGAGTTGAAACAACACAATTCTTTGACAACTTAAATTTTTATGTTCCATCCATTTGTCAAAACGATTAAGCCAACTTCATAGATTTGTGTTGGGACAACATAAAGAAATTGAGTGGAACCCTGCATTTCATTACAGTGCAAGTTAGTAGTAAATACTATGTTTAGTATTTACTATAACTTATTACAGTATTTTTGTGTGGGTTTTTATGAAGAACAAGGTGAAATATTGAAATCTTTATTAAAATGTCGATAAAGCATTTGCAAACAGTTTAAATAATGGTAAAGGAAACGTAGACGTAAACGCTCATACACTTTATACAAATGAATGATTTTATTCTTATGATAACTTGTCCGGTTTATTACATTTCCAAATAATATTTATGTTCAAAATAGTATCAATACTGGTGATTTTCATTCTTACCTGGAGAGAGGGTGATGTTTTTCCCTTGTGTATCAACAGTTTGTATGTAAAAGTACCGGACAGGAAGCACAACATCGGGATTCAATCCAGGACCCCAAACGAGACACTTACCCGGATTAATCTGAATAGTCTGGCAAAACCCTACCCTTAAAGCTATAGTAATGACGAGGAGAAAGGCAACATTTGACACATGTGCAAAAGCGTTTCTTTTGTTTATATGAGAAATCATTTTATCTGTTGGTTCGGTCGTTCGGAGTAGCAGGAGAGTAAAGGTAACTTAGTAAATCACAGAAAACGCTGCTAGGAATTTATTGGCATTGTTAATACACGTTTTTGCTTTTTCTCCTTTTGTAGACCCGAAGTTGTTGCATTAAGACTGAAAATAACACGCGTAAAAAATAATTAGGGTAGATTTTGAGCGTGGCGCTTGTGCTGCGGCGCGACTCAAAAATAAATCCGGCGTGTTTCGGAACATTAATGAAGAGTTCCGGATTTTATGAAAACTTTTTTAAAATCAGTGTATCATAACAATGCAATACATATTCATAATGAAATTCCTTGGTGCTTAATGCAAAATACATTTATAGTGTTTGATATTTTTCATCTGAAAAGACCTAAACACACTCTCTTGTGTAAATACATAAGCAGACAAATGTCGAAGTGAATTGCTTTATTTTTTTCCAGTTCTGCTCAGAGCTAACACAAAACAAACACAACAAAGCATCAAGAAATAAACTATTTTTTTACCTATTAGCAAATCGATATTTCTTTAAATAAACTTCAAACTTATCTATTCTATTATTCACGTTTGTGCTAGCATCACATTTTAGCTGTGTGTGAATATTACTGTCTGGATCCTAGCGGGCACCTTGATGTCAAAACGACATGAAGTTAACATTGACATGAAGAAAAAGTAAAAGATGCTAATTAATTTGATGTCAAAACCTTTACGTCCATTTGGCATCCACACATGCCCTTTTGACCACCAAAAAATGTAAAAAAAAAAATAATAAAAAAAAAGTAAAAACACAAAATGTATTATAATATAAGAAAAAAAATATTCCGATTCAATTAAAAGCTTACACTGAATTTTGTATCCCTAATGCTTGTAAACCACCTTGAATAAATAAACATTTAACATTGTTGACAAAAAACGTCAAAAATCAATCAGAATAGATACTTTTTATGAGAAATGTTAAAGTGAATTCGCTTTTTTTTATTCCAACACAACAAACTTCTCAAACATTACAAGAAATAAAGTCTTTTATTTACTAAGCAAATTAATATTCCTTCAACATTAATAAACTTCAACATTGTATCTATAAAATAACGTTGTTGTTTTATTATTTAAGAATTAGCAATTGAGCTATCAATATCATTTTAGCAGTGTGATTACTGACTAAATCCCAGCGGGTACCTTGATGTCAAAATAACATCAAATTCACATCGACATGGAGAAAAAAAAGTTAAAAATGCAAATTTAAAATGTTAAAACTATGACGTCTATTTAACATCCACAGACTGATGCCCTTTTGACCACCAAAATAAAAACACAAAAAGTATTATAAGAAATGTTTTATTCATCTGAAAGCTTCCATTACAAATTTACACTGGATTTTCTATCCATATAATGCTTGTAAACAACTTTGATGTTAAAACAACATCAAATAGACATCTAACATTGGTGTCAAAACAATGTTACATTTTGTCAAAGTGTTTGTTGATGTCAATGTGAAGATGTAAATTCTATATTGTTTTTACATCAAGATAGTCAACTGACATCAAATCGATTCTCATTTTTGATGTGTTTTTTGAAGTTGTTTTGACATCAAGGTGCCCATTTGGTTACTAACAAATACGTTTTCCTCCATCACTCACATTTTTAGTAAAGTTACAAAAGGTAAGGTAAAGGTTGAGGGTGTCTAGAAGGCCATGGAAATCAAGAAAACAATTTACATCACTGCACACTTAATTATGACCCTTTCCAGTCTGAATACAGCCGTCGGTTCTCTGCTACCCAGTCAACAAACTGACTGACACGAGCATATGCTCCAGGCCGCTGAGGTCGTCCACAACCGATACCAAAAGACGTTGCGCCCACAAGAACCCAATGGCCTTCCTCTTCACACATCAGCGGACCGCCAGAATCCCCCTGTCAAGAGTTCACTAAGTAAACCAATGCCATTTTACAGGTGGGAAATTATGAAAAATAAATGATTTAATTATGTACAACAGTTTAGCAAATAGTTAATTGTATGTGAGACCTTCAATCAGTCCCTAATCCAATGACAACTATTTGTGATGACGTGTTTAATGGTGCAAGGGCAAAAGAGAATGTCACTCAAATCAGATCATACCAAACTATTTTTCCAATGATCCGGTCAATTAAAGATAAAGTCAATTCATCGCTGACACGGTTTCATTTTTAGTTGTATACAGTTGAAGGCAAAATTATTAGCCCTGTGGTGAAATTGTAATAATTTTTCAAATATTCCCCAAGTGCTGTTTAAAGGAGAAAAGCTTTAATAAATAATACATATCAGTTTAGTAAGTAATTTCTCATAACCAATTTATTTTGTCTTTGTCATTATGACAGTACATAGTATTTTACTAGTTATTTTGCAAGATTCCAATATTCAGCTTAAAGTGCAATATAAATGCTTAACTAGGTTATTTAGGTTTACTAGGAAAGGCATTGGATAATAGTGAAAATTTTTATTTTATGCATGCTTAAAACAACTGTCATCAAGGGACCAATCCCAATTCTACCCCTTAGCCCTTCCCCTTACTCCTACCCCTTGTTTTGCGCATTCACGTGAAGGGGTGTGGGGAGTCCCAATTCTCTTTAGCTTGAAGGCATAAGAGCTAAGGGAAAGGGGCAGATCGACCTTCAAACAGAGATTTTTCAGGACCACACTCAAAATCAAGGGGTAAGAAAATTTCCCAGAATACACCAGCCACAACGGCAGTATGGCTGCACACGGAAGTAAAGAGATCCGCAAATTTGTATATTTTGTCATTATTCCAAATTTTTACAACAAGCAAGCATATGTTTTAATACATGCATAACCGCGTTTGTGTTTTACCATCATGCTTTAAAAAAAACTCTAAAATAAAAACCACTAAATTTCTCTATCTATAATCCATAATAATAACTCCTGTATAGCAGCCCCACAACATTCTGACACTCGATGACACTCGAATACCCTGTCAGAAAAGTCTAGTGGCTGGGAATGACCTTTTTACAGTGTCTGCTATAATGTTAATGTTGTTTTCGTAGATTCATAGATGAATATGGTCACTGTGTAAATGTGCAGTATAGTTACGAGCTTATTACCACATTAGATCGTTATGATAACATAATGTATGCCTTCAGTGATTTCCTGAAGATAAATAACACAACTGGAATAACTATAGCAGTCGAAATCGTCTGATTTCAAATTAAGCAAAGAGATTGCGATGACATATGATGACGTGTGCAGGTGCTGTAGTGGTGTCCCATTTCTAAGGGGTAAATTTTCCTCCCCTTCACACTTGGTTTTAAGGGCCAAGGGGAAGGGGAAGGGGTACAAAAATGGAATTGGGATTGGGCCTAAATGTCATTCGCTCATCATTTTTAAATTTTTTAAATTTCAAGATGACATTGTTTGTTATAACAACTTGACATAAACAAATACATTGCAACATGTTGTTGTCTTTGTCATGACAAATTGACATTATCAATACAACATTTCTTCTCATAAATCTGTCATAATACAACTCCTGTCGTAAATTTTATAACAGCTTCATTCCTTTTTTTTACCTCAACAACAGTGGTACAAGCTGAATTTGCCATTAAACTATTATTAAATATTAATGAAGCTCTTGAAATTGATTTAACAGAGCAATGACACAATGAGACATTTTAATAACGAGTGTTGGTTACACTGAAATAGTTGTCAGAAATTAATTCATGACACAACTATAATGGCCTCAGGGCAAATATTTTTATGACGGATTTATGACAAGTTATCTTGTCGTGACCAAGTGTGCCACATGCCTGCTTTTGAGTGAAGGTCCCAGACGTTTGATCGCCCCCTGGGGGCTGGCTGCAGTACAAGTCATAAAGCCCGCCTCCTCCATGTTAATGAACGAGACTTGAGCACAAATTTAAAAAAATTTATCACACTTGCAATAAAATGTCCCGAAAGACAGTTTTGATCAATTAAGGCACTGGTTATCATGCTGATATAGGTGCAGATCTTTTTGTAAACAGTATGTTTTAGTCAGTAATTTAATGCTTTAAAAACAGGGCGTGTTATCGTGATTGACAGTTGTGATTGACAGTTTCTCAAAGCAGACTGTCAGAGCTTCGGGACGAGATTGAAGCGTTATTATTACATTTCTGTGTTTTTTACCATGATAAAATTAGTTGTTCAGCAGTAAACTATACCTTCTGACATAAATGATCTGGTGGAATACTGTTTATTCTGTAAGGTCAGGGCTTTATTAGTTTGCTGATACACGACTAGCCATGACAGGGAAAATACAGGTGATCGTTATCTAACAGTAATTCTCTTTATGGGTCTGAAATAATAATTAGGAAGACAAAACTAATGTTAGCCTATGTCCACATCGATGTCCTGTAATGTTATTCGAACTTGATTTACAGGATGCCTCTGACATTTTGAGTTTTGGCATGTTATTGAGTTAATCTACTGAATTTTCTCTTATAAAATTTTAAAACAAATAGAGCTGTAAATGTTATTTTTTACTTACATACACCATTTACCGTTGCCTTTTTATTTGAAAACTACTAATAAACATTCAAATGAAGGTAATTTCTTATTTGCCAGATATAATAAAGGCATCAAATAAACCAAATGAAAATGGTAGCAAAAAAAATTTATAAACAAAATGCAAGCGATGTTTAGCAGCTGATATGCCTATAAAATATAGGCATCAGTAGAGTATTAATACTGCTGAGTTTATTGTACAAATTGATAAGGATTATTTTATATAGTGCAGGGATGTATAAATATCCTGTTGATATCCTGATATCCTGTTGATAAATCTTGCTGTGTTTATCTTTTAAATGCACAATTTTTCCCGCATGGCAAATCGTTATCTATGGTGTGTATTATTATATTTAGGTCCTGTTGATTGCCAATTAAACAAAAACCTTTCTAAAATGTAAGTGTTGTTTATATGTTATTGTATATATTTTACATATTTTATATTTTAAGTGTTATTTCTACCACTATGAAGATAATAAATACCAACAACCCGTTATAAGAGAAATATTTTTTTGTGCTCATAACTGAGTCTAACTCTGGCTTGAGTGTATTAAAGATCGTTTATGTTGCAGTCCAAAAGATATTGTTTTTATTAAATTATTAAAAACAGTTTACATCACACAGTTTTTAAATCATATATTACTATGTTTTTAAATGTAACTGCTAATAATTATATTAGCGAGTGTTTGTTATAGTGCAGATACAGTTGGTCAAATGAGAAGTTCGGTGGGCGTTGCATTTAAAATGGCATAACTGAGCAAACAGTTGTCATAAGCAAGCATAAAATCTCATTGTGTCATGTCATGATTATAAAGGTTTCATGACAGTCTTATGAACACCCCTTCAAGTAAAGTGTTACTTTTTTAAAACTGCTTTTATTCCAGTCAAAAAAAGACTTTCTCAAGAAGAAAAATACAAATGGAAATGCCCTTGTTCTGTTAAACACCAGCAAGGGGGAAAAATACATTTATATGTTGTCGTCAACTGCATGTGTCACAATTAGGAAGACTCTAATGGCAAAATTATTTATTTACTTTTTTCTTCTGCTAACACACTCTTTTTTGTTGACAGTCATATGTTTCTCTTGTAAATTTTAACATATAAAACATCTTATGTATAGCTTCAGAGAATCCTGAAAAGTCTACATATTGGTAAATTATGTTATGATACCCTGTAGCTAGGGCTGCAACTAACGATTATTTTAATAATCGATTAATCTGTCAATTATTTTTCAGATTAATCGATGAATCGGATATAAAAAAAAGAAAAGCATTCAGCTGTAATAATAATAATAATAATAATAAAAAAATTAAAACTCAGATATTTGGATTGAAAACAGGACAAAACTACTAAAACGAAGCTTAAATCAAGATACATACTAGACACATGAAGTAGCATAAGAAATTATGTCTTGTTTTCTGAAAAAAAACACCTCAAATTAAGTAATTGTTTGCTTAAAACAAGCAAAATTATTTGCCAATGCAGTAAGGAAAATTATCTTAATGAGATATAATCTCAAACAGAAGTTTTAAGCATCACTTCATTTTCTCATGCCATTTTTCTTGTTATGATTTATATATTTTTTTTTATATTTGGACTGGAAACAAGACGAAATTACTAAGTAAGAAAAGCTTTTTGCCTATACATGACAACAGATGGAAAAATTAATGATCCAAATAAGGCGAGTGAATAAAAACGTGTCTTTAGTCTTGCAATGCCAAGTGCAAAGTAACTATAACACCACTGTTTTACTGCTGTTATTAACCCTTTCACTGGTGAGTTTAAAAGATTCTATCTGGCCCCAGGAGTGAGTTTTGTTAGGCGATCATTATTTTAGAATGTTCACTCTTAATGTTTCCATGGCGAGGCGTCTTGTGTGTCTTACAAACTCTAAATGTCTTGTTTTACTAGTACTTGTTGTATTTACATGTCTAAAACATAAAATAAGCATTGGGTGGTTAAAAACACTGCATAATTGTGATAATATGACACGTCTTTCTCTGGCTCAACGCAAGCCAACGTGCCAAAGCTCAGTTTGAATTATTCACGTCATGCTTGTCAAGCTGGATAACAAGTAGGCTAAACACCAGCAGCGCCAGAGACATTACCTTCCTCACTTCAAAACGGAACAAAAGTAGGATTCTGTAGTGATTAACCCTGTTGTTGTTCCCTTCCTCCTCATCAAAGACTCAAACATTTAAGGTTTCAGGTGCTGGATCATTGCACTGCGGTCAGGCCAGCCGCCAGTTGAAAAACAAGCGGTCATTCTAGCCACCAAGGTATTTCGGCGGTCGCTCGTATGGTACGGTACACCGCTAAAAACTGAAGTGAACACAAATACTGTTGCTGCTAACGCATGTTTGTCATGATAGATCAGCATCTCTTACTGACTGATGATAAAATGCACCCTGAATGACTAGGGTCGCACAGATTTCTCTGCCTTCGCCATGTATCTTTCCTCTAACGTTACCTCCGCTCGTTGTTTTGCTTCGTCCTGTCTTTTAGGCGCTGTACTCTGTTGGCTTCAATGCACAAGAGAGGCAGAGTGTGTTCACTCAACCTCTGCGCTCAACTAAAGTCTTTTTAATAATCAAACGTCTCCGCGTCGCACGACACGACGAATCGATTATGAATTTCCTTCCTAACGCTTTTAGTAATCGATTTTAAACGATTTAATCGATTTGTTGTTGCAGCCCTACCTGTAGCTGATTTAACGTTAAGTCATGATTGAATTGCCTCTAGTCAATTATGAAATAGTTTGAGAACAAGCAGGAAATGTACATAGGCCAATGACATCTCCACATTGAAATGGTCTACAGATAAATTAAGATGAGCCAGATATGACTATCAACAAAAACAAGACTGTCAGCTGAAAATAAAAGATTAATCAATGTAGAGATTTAAATAAATAAAATGTATTTTGAAAAACACACAAACCTGGCAGGTGTCCACTCCACCCTCAGCATACCCGGCACACATCATGCGCTCTGTAAAGTTGTATTCAGGCAGCCATTCCTGACACTGTTTGTTGCTCAACAAAGGCACGACAGCCTGTTGTAACACATCAGCTTTTGAACCTGGAGTTCAAAAACACAGCTTATATAATCCATATCTAAACTAGGAAGACAAAAAAAGTCAAATACAATGCACAAATCTGACCGCTTTCAGACAGTAATCCCCAACCAGCAATAAAACACTTTCTCCCTTCTTCAAAGTGTGCTCCGGGATCTGGTAGGCAGATAGGTTGAACATAATCTGGAAGAATAAAATCCACTTCGGTTATCTGCGTATTCTTTTTTAATAATTGAATTCATGAAACAATGTTATTACATACATATTTGACATTTTTGGTGCAAACACTTTCCAAACTTGTCAGATAATACCATACAAAACTAAAATATTGCATATAACTCTGCATTTTATCTCTGTAAGTAGTGGTTAATGATTACTATGTTTGTAATTTTTTAATTTCTGTCCTAGAAAAGCAGATTTTTAGCAACTCTATCTAGTATTCAGTGTCTTGTATGAAAAAGTTCATTCAAAAAGTCAGATTTACTCACCCTCAAGAAGTTTAAAACATTTCTGAGTTTATTGTTTTGTCGAGCACAAGTGAAGATATTATAAAAAATGCTGAAAACCGGTAACTATTGACATCCATAGTAGGAAAAACAAATATTATGGAAGGCAGTGGTTTTCAGCTTTCTTCAAAATATCCTTTTTGTGTGTTTAACAGAAGAAAGAAACTCAAACAGCTTAGAAACAAGTAAAAGGTGAGTAAATTTTGTGAACTACCCCTTTAAATCCTTAGTATTCCTTCTAGGATATTGGTGCTCGACAAACATTTCTTATAATTATGAATAATGAAAGTTGTGATGATTAAATTCTTGTTTGAAACAGAAATATTTTGTATCTTTGTAAGTAGTGGTAAGTTATTACTGTTTTTGTCAAATGTAATTAATTCCTGTGACAGAAGAGCAGATTTTTAGCAACTCTTTCCAGTTTTCAGTGTCATGTATGACCCTTAAAAGCATAAGTTAACCCAAAAAGTCAAATTTACTCACTATTTACTCTCTATCGAGGAGTTTAAAACATTTATGGGTTTCTTTTTTCTGTCGAGCACAAGGGAAGATATGAAGAATGTTGAAAACAGCATATGTTTCATGCAGCGGATGCCCATCCAGCTGCAACCTATCTCTGGGAAACATCCATACACTCATACACTACAGACAATTTAGCCTACCCAATTCACCTATACCACATGTCTTTGGACTGTGGGGGAAAGCGGAGCACCCGGAGGAAACCCACGCGAACGCAGGGAGAACATGCAAACTCCACAAAGAAATGCCAACTGACTAAGCCGAGGCTCGAACCAGTGACTTATTTGCTGTGAGGCATCAGCACAACCTACTGCGCCACTGCGTCGCCAGCAGTTTTTTATAGTTATCATAATGAAAACAGTTGTGATAATTAAAATTCTTGTTTGAAACAGAAATATTTTGAAGATTGACATGAAAAAATTCTATCTAATCTCTGTAAAAGAATCATTTCCGTTGTGGTAAGTTATTACTATTTTTAAAATGTATTTTATTCCTGTGAGAGGAAAGCTCATATTTTAGCAACTGACAAACGTTACTAGTTTTCAGTGTCATACATGTATGATCTTTCAAGGAATAGTTCACCCAAAAAATAAAATTCACTCACTATTTACTGACTGAAGTAGTTCCAAACCTTTTTGAGGTTTTTTTTTTGTTAAACACAAGGGAAGATATTCTAAAGAATGCTGAAACCTGGTAACCGTTGATATCCATAGTCTGAAAAAACAATATTACGGAAGTCAATGGTTTCCAGCTTTCTTCAAAATATCTTTTTCTATTAAATCTCAGTAAAACTATTTAATAAAACATACTGTAGTAACAATATATGTATAGTTTTTTATGTAATGCAAGTTAATTTTAGTTTAGTTAATTCGTTTTAAGTAATTGCTGAATTAAAATGAACATAGTCACACTAAATCCTGCACACAATGAAAGAATTTAGGAACAGACAAATGAACATGGCAGAGCCTTACATTTCTGCAATGGAAATATTCAAGAAAAGCAAAAGAGGATAATCTGAATGGACAGTGATTTTACTTTTCATTCATTCATTGATTCATTTTCTTTTTGGCTTAGTCCCTTTTTTAATCAGGGGTCCGCCACAGTGGAATAAACCGCCAACTTATACAGCATATGTATTACGCAGAGGATGCCCTTTCAGCTGCAACCCATCACTGGGAAACATCCATATATACTCATTCATACACATACACTTCAGACAATTTAGCCTACCCAATTCACCTATAGAACATGTCTTTGGACTTGTGGGGGAAACCGGAGCACCCGGAGGAAATCCACGCGAACACGGGGAAAACATGCAAAATCCACACATTTTACACAAAACAAAAAGTTGCTTTTATTAAGTACAAAAGTTGCAAAAAGATTGCTTTAAACTTTCATTAATTTGTATATACAGTACGGCATGTCTAGCTCTGGGGTCAGAAAGTGTAAAAAATAACATATCCTAAATTATCATTTTTTAATGTGTTTTTTTAAATGTAAATTAGGGTGTGTCCTACGTTTATGTTTTTTATGTTGTTTTAAGGTAAATGAAAGTTATACCGTGTGTTGGTAATTTCAGAGCTCCTCTATAAAAAAAACTGCAAGTTCAGAAAAAGATCAAGCCTCAGCCAGGTCAGAAAAAGTAACTCAAAAGTAACGTAATGCATTACTTACCACTTACCATAAAAATGTAACCAAATAATGCAACTAGTTACTTTTTTGGGGAGAAACTCAATATTGTACAGCATTACTTTCTAAAGCAACTTTGCCCAACACTGATAGTCAATAAAACTGAAGAATCAAATGTTTATTTCTTTACCTGTGTAGCTGACAGGTGTCTTTAGATGCATCAGAGCAAAGTCAGATTCCTTTGTCCTCTTGTTATAGTGCTTGTGCATGATAACTCGATCCACTGAAAGGACTTGTTTGTTGGGGTTAATCGTCTCAAACTGAGCATGAAGGCCCAACACAGCCGCCCAGTTCGACAGCTGAACATTTTTCCTACAGGAATCAAAATAACATTTCTGTGTTAGTACATGTACTTGTTTTTTTAAAAGTTACAAGCACATTGACAACATAGTTAAAGTCAAAATTGGGCTACTAGTGAATTTTATTTCTTTTTCAAATATTTCCCAAATGATGTTTAACTGTAATTTTTCACAGTATGTCCTATAATATTTTTTATTCAAGAGAAAGTCTTATCTGTTTTTTTTTTGGGCTAGAATAAAAGCAGTTTTTCATTGTTTTGAAATCATTTTAGGTCAATATTATCAAGCAAAATTTTTATTTCAATTGTCTACAGAAGCCACTGTTATACTGATTTTTTGATGGATGTCCGCTCCAGGACGGAGTAACACATCCTTTCTTATGTCTTTATGATTATTAATAAAGTTGAATGTTTAAGAGCCTAGATTATATGATGACCCTAGTTTCATCCCACTTCAGTTATTTGCCATGTTATGTGTTAAACCTAGTTAATAACCTTAATTAACCTTAAGTTAATTCCTTTGTATGTAAGCTGCCAGTTTGGATGTAGATTGAACCAGTTTTTACCCAGTTTTGATAAGATGGCTAAAAGTACAGTCTGAAGAGCCTATTAACAGCCTAGTGGCTGTCTGATGTTTGTATGCTTTAGATTTGTACGCAACCACACACATGGACATTTTCCAATCAGGTTAAAACACCTATATGTATGACACAGTTAATGACGTTATGTGAGAGTATAATTGTTGTTGTTTTGAGATTGTAAGCAGAGCAACCTACATTTTTTTGGCCTACGAGTGTTGAAGCTGGTTTCTGCTGATGAAACTGCAAACTATCTTCAGTTAACTTTCTTTTTATTTGGATCTCTGACTCCGGCTCTTCATCTAAACACAGGTCATTTGGTCATTAACCTATTTAACCTAGTTAAGGCTGTTGATTGCACTTTAAGTTGAATACTAGTATCTTGAAAAATATCTAGTAAAATATTATGTTAGGGTTAGGCCATCAAGGCAAAGACAAAAGAAATCAGAAATGAGTTATCCCTGATAATCCCATAAATGAGTTATGAGTTATTAGAAATGAGTTATCCCTCGTTTAAAAATACATTATTCGATTACTGGTTTGAAAAAGGAATTCATAATTTTATAGACATATTTATTGATCAAATATTTTCTTTATTTGAGCAACTACAAATCCCAAATCAATCATTAATAGAAATTATAATTTTGTGTGACCCTAATAAAAAGGGAGGTATTACATATATATATGGAATGCTCTTCCAATTAACAAACACAGCAACTTTAGAATACCAACAATCCTCCTGGGAGGAAGATTTAGGTATTGAAATCACCGATGAGCAACGGGAGATAGTCCTTGAATAGATCCACAGGTCATCGGTATGCGCAAGGCCTCATACAATTTAGGTAATACATCATTTACAATGGTCCAAACAAAAACTTAAGATATTTCCAGAAGTTGACCCTGCATGTAATAGGTGTGGGAACCGGCATTACTGGCTTATATGTTTTAGAAAATATTTTTCCAACATTCTTAAAAATAGGTCAAAAATCGATAGATCCAGATGCCCGTATCGCAGTTAGTTAGAAACAAAAATATAGTTTCATTTGTCTGTCTACTAGCACGAAGATTAATATTATTAAACTGTAAACAGAAAGCTGCTCCTACATATATACATCTAATGAGGGATGTAATGAAACATTTGGAACTGGAGAAAATCAGATTCTCCCTATAAAAAAAAGAAGACACATTCTAAAAAATCTGGCAACCTTTCATGGATTATTTTAAAAACATAAATTCTGCAAGAAATAGTTAAATTGAAGAGGATTAGGCTAATTTGGATTAAAATAGAAAATTATTATTATTTCATTTATTTATTATTTTTTTATTTATTTATTTATTATTGCATTTATTTTATTATTTATTTCCTTTTTGTATTTTGTATTTTTATTTATTTACTTATTTATTTTAATTGTATTAATCTATTAATACTATACTTATGTATGGATTGTTTGTATATTGTATGTTTTATTGTCAATTGTGGTGTGAATGTTTGTTGGACCAAATTTGTAAGTTGTTGTGTTTGAATGTCTAAAAAACAATAAAGTTAAAAGAAAAAAAAGAGTTATTAAAACTATTATGCTTAGAAATGTATTGAAAAAAAATCTCTCCGTTAAACAGAAATTAGAGAAAAAAATATACAGGGGGGCTAATAATTCAGAAGGGCTAGTATTAATTGTGACCTCAGCTGTACTGTCAGGAATGCAGAGCAGCGTTTACCCATAGACACAGTGTGCGGCTGTAATTAACCATTCCCTGTCAATCAGTGTGGCTCCGCATGCATGTCCACCAAGCCACTGCAGAGACACTATCCATGGCCAGGCTCCTCTCTGGGCATCCTGTCCTCCTACTACTCTGCCTTGTTTATTTCCGTCCGTTTCCTCAATGGTCTCGCTTTTTGAAGGTACTTTACGAACACCACATGCTATAAAAAAAACGTGTAAACAATTAAATATATTTGAAAAACTTTTTAAGTGTATGATGCAAGCAATGGGTTTCACACATACGTTGATTGTTGCAGTGCAGTGAAACGATCTTCTCACTGAGACACTTGTCACTTTAAAAAGACAAAAAAAAATTTAATCGTGAGATTTTATTGGCCAATAAAACAGTTTTTAAAACTTAAATATAGATTTCTGTTGCAGTATAGTGAAACTGTTCATACTGAGACTTTTTATTTAAAAAGAACTCAAATGAGATTTTTGTTAGGCCAATAAAAAAGTTTTTAATACATTAATATAGATTGCTAAGGGTGTGACTTGGCTCATGCTATAAGAGATTTATATAAGGTTTAGGAGAGCAAAATTTATAGAAGTTTTTTCCTAACAAAATTAAAATGAAAATTAAATGCCTAAAAAGATCAAATAATAAATCAAACTCTCAAAACAACTACCCAAATGGTAAATCAAATGCTCAAACTTTCAAATAATAGATCAATATGGATTCTCAAATAAGAAATTAAATGCTTAAATGTTCAATCCTAGGTTCAACCTAGGATTCAGGATGAACAATGCGGTTTTCGTCCAGGCCGTGGTACACTGGACCAGCTCTATACCCTCACCAGGGTGCTCAAGGGTTCATGGGAGTATGCCCGACCAGTCCAACCAGCCCTTTGTCACCAGTTCCGTTTATAATTTTTATGGACAGAATTTCAAAGCGCAGCAACCCCTTGAAAGGGGTCCGGTTCGGGGACCACAGAATCTCATCTCTGTTATTTGCAGACGATGTTGTTCTGTTGGCTTCATCAAACATGGACCTTCAGCATTCACTGGGGCAGTTTGCTGCCGAGTGTGATGTGGCTGGGATGAGAATCAGCACCTCCAAGTCTGAGGCCATGGTGCTCCACCGGAAAAAGGTGGTTTGCCATCTCCAGGTTGGAGGAGAGTCCTTACCCCAGGTGGAGGAGTTCAAGTATCTTGGGGTTTTGTTAACGAGTTAGAGAAGGAAGGTACGTGAGATTGATAGGCAGATTGGTGCAGAGGCAGCAGTAATGCGGTCCGTTGCGGTAAAGAAGGAGCTGAGCCGAAAGGCGAAGCTCTCGATTTACCAGTCAATCTACGTTCCTACTCTCACCTATGGTCATGAGCTTTGGGTCATGACGAAAGGACAAGATCTCGGATACAAGCAGCTGAAATGAGTTTCTTTCGCAGGGTGGCAGGGCACACCCTTATAGATAGAGTGAGGACCTCTGTCATCCGGGATAAGCTCGGAGTAGAGTCACTGCTCCTCCACATTGAAAGAAGTCAGCTGAGGTGGCTCGGGCATCTGTTTCGGATGCCTCCTGGACGCCTACCTAGGAAGGTGTTCCAGGCATGTCCCACCGGAAGGAGACCTCAGGGAAGACCCAGGACACGCTGGAGGGACTATGTCTTTTGGCTGGCCTGGGAACGCCTCAGGATCCCCCCAGGGGAGCACGAGGAAGTGTCTGGAGAGAGAGAAGTCTGGGGTTCTCAGCAAGACTGCTGCCCCCGTGACCCGGCCCGGAAAGCAGTTGAAAATGAAAGAAATGTATTTGATATTTAATTATCATGAATAAATCAACATAAACCTATAATAATTAAATGATAAATCAAAAGCTCAAACTATAAACCAAATGCTCTAACCGATGTAAGCATTTGATTTCTTACTTGAGAATGTATCTTGACTTATTATTTGATAGTTTGAGCATTTGATTTACCATTTGGGTTTTGAAAGTTTGATTTATTATTTTATCTTTTTAAATTTTTATTTTAATTTTGTTAGGTAAAAACTTTTATGAAAAAAAATTCTTAAATTTCAAAAACAATATTTTAGGCCTTAAAAAGCCTTAAATTCACTAAAATATTGTCTTGTAGCTGTAAAATCATTTTAAAGGGGTCTTAATTTTCCTTTTTTTTATGTAAAGCTACCCAAATATTCCAACACACATCTAATCACCAACAACTCAATAAAACTTTTAGCAAAACTCTATTTATAACTAATATTATTACAGACTGTTGGGCATGCATTGTTTATTAAGTTTTTTTAAAGTTTTGTTGAAAAAAAAGGATAGTGTGTATACAACGAGGGTCTGCTTGTTTTAAAACGTTATTTAAAGCATGTGCATGGTATCATTATCAGACTGGTTTTACAAAACAGCTTTTTCTATAGTGACATATTCAAATATTAACTTCATGTCATACCCCATGGATTTTTTATTTAATTAATTACCTGGGTTTCAATTCCAGTGAGCCATTAGAGTTCACGTTTACAGTAGTAAATGGACCATCTCCTTCCACAATGATGGAGAATGTAGCAACTCCTGACCTAGGCACATCAACAAACATGACGTTAGGTATTTCACACAATTTTTACCAGAGGTTTTACTTGGCCAACTTAAAAGCATATTGTACCATTTAGATAAACAAAATTGTAAGGCTTTTTTTGTGATCAAATCATGCCTTCTGTTCTCTGACTGATGGTTAGATTGAGAGTTTATGGATTCTTTATTGGAATTAAGAAACTTGGATTTACTTGGTTATTAATACATGATTTATAGAATACCCAATTTTCATATTAGAATTAGATGAATAATTAGAATTAAAAGATCTTTCACTTGCTAAAAAGAGTATGAACTGTCAACCAGATGTGTAAGATGACACAATAAACTTATAAGGAACATTTTATTGTTGAATTTTATTACAAGTTTTACCATGAAAATGAAACTAAGCATTTCAATATCATCTTACTTACACATATAATAATGAGAATAGAGTGATAATAGATCATTATTTTGTACAAATACCCTTGCTATACAGTTACCAAGACTGTACATTGTAAAAAATGCTGGGTTCCACATAATTCCTTTTTGTTGAATTTAACCCTTAAGAACACAACACCCTAATTTTTTTTAAATAAGTAGTTTGAACGAGCAGCAAAAGTACATTTTTGAGTGTATTGATTGACATAATCTGACATAAGAGTTTTACCTTACTTTTTTGCCAAATAAATTTTAGAAACGTCCTGGTTACGTACATAACCCACGTTCCCTGAATAGGGAACAGAGACGTGTGTCTAAACAGACATATGGTAGTTCACCAGATCACTCTGAAGAGTAAGAAAACAAGCCAGTGAAATTCCAAATGAATTGGCAGAGCTCAGCTCTACAGGTGTCTACGATCAGTCATTGACAGAGTATATCAGCTGACGGCTGAGAAGCGAGCATTAGAATTTTGCCTGCTGAAGAGCCCCAACTGGGAAGATTGTGTATGCAAATGCCCGTGAGCTGAAGAGGAGCTAGGGCACCCTCCGCGAGCTTGGTGAAAACAGGCAGAGACAGGGAGAGCCCAAAGGGAAGGACTTTGTACTGCCATGCTCTATCTTCGAATGCAAACCGGAGAAAAAGACGGTGGTGTGGAAGAATGGAGACATGAAAGTATGCTTCCTTTAGGTCTATAGCTGCAAGCCAATTTCAAGGAACTCCTCATTGGAGTATGCATTTCTGAATCCTTAATGGCATGTTGTGTAAATGTTCAGTTTGTGAAGATCTAGGATTGGTCTTAACCCCCCGCTCTTTTTGAGCACAATGAAATACAGGCTGAAAAACCTACACTTCATCTCGGCTGCAGGGACCGGCTTGATTGCATCCTTCGCCAGGACAGCAAGCTCCTCTTACAAGACAGGGGCGCTTACGGGACAGACCTTTGTAAAATGAACACCCGTGAACTTGGGAGGGCGAAAAGCAAACTGTATCACGTAGCCAAGTCTGATCGTTCATATGAGCCACCGTGGCGGGCTGAGCACCGCTAACCAGACAGGAAGAGCCTGCGCTAATGGCACCATCGGAGCAATTGCTGATGTGCCAGCAGAGGGGCAGCTCGGGAGGGGAGATTGCTCACCCTGTGATGCAGAGCGGCCCGAGGAAGAGCTGAAGCTGAAGAGCAGCTCTTGAAATCACAGGTGAATGCTCTTGTGAGGAGCAGCCGAGGTGGATGGGGCAGCAGGGAGAGCAGTTTTCAAAGCCCGCTGATAGATGACTTCACCTATCGCCTTCGACTGCTCTTTCACTGCCAAGAACTCCTGGGTAAAGTCAGTCCCTGATGGTGTCGCCAGCAGGCCAGCCTGGGATATGGGTGCGTTGAGAAAGCGAGCTGGCAACATCCCTTACATCTGCCAGGTTTAGCCAGAGGCAGCGTTCCTGGACCACCAGTGTGGACATCGTCTTCCCCAGGGCACATGCAGCCAATTTGGTGGTCATGAGAGCGTAACCGGTTGCCGTGCGGAGCTTATGCATCAAGCCTGGGAAGGAACCACCTTCCTGCAGCTCAGCCAGCTTGGTAGCATTAGGTGGCCATAGCATGCAGAGCAGATGCAGCCTGGCCTGCAGCAGTGTAGGCTCTGGCCGTGAGAGACTCAGATAACCTGCATGATTTAGAAGGGAGTTTGGGTGGACCTCTCCAGGTGGAGGTGCCTTGTCGGCAAAGATTGACCGCAATAGCGCGCTCCACCTGAGGAATCACCTCATATTCTGGCTGCTCCGCCATCCAGGGTGGTGAGAGCAGGAGCACACAAGATTCGGGCAAAAAAGGTGCCCTCCATGCCTGCGTGAGCACACTGTGTACCTCCGGAAAGAAGGGGATAAGGGGTTTAAAGGGTCTCGCCTTCTTTTGTGCACACCAGCTCTTTTGTACACACCAGCGAAACGCCCAGGGGACGGGAGGCCCAGATCGACTGCCATGGTCGCGCCTTTTCCCGCACTGGTAAGTGAAAATGCTTTCAGTGAAGTCAGGTTGGCAGACAGGATTCTTCAGTCTTATGAGAGGCTCTGAAGAGAAATTCTAATGCTCTCTTCTCAGCCATCAGCTGACATACTCCGTTAATGACAAATCATTGACACCTGTTGAGCTGAGCTCTGCTAATTCATTTGACATTTCATTGGGCCATTTTCTTACTCTTCAGAGTGATTGGTCGTCTGGCGAACTTCCATATGTTTGTACAGACACACATCGGAGTTCCCATGTAGAAGAACTCAATAATTAGCTTCATATTATACTATATTACATAATAAAAGCCATCAATTTGTGCATAAAATGTTACTGAACAAACATATACCTTATCTTATTTCATCCACTAAACATTTACTATTAACTAAACATTTACTATTAACTGACTACACTAACGTTTACTATACAATTACCTGTAGCCCAAATAGCGGCAGAAGAAGTCAGAAAACTGAGAGGTCCAGTCTTGAGCACACACTGTGTATAAATTATTCTGGATTCGAAGTTTCAGTCGTTCAGTTCCAGTGGTGTTTTCTTTTATTATATGCACTAAAATACAATACATCCTGTGATCAATAGCATGGTTAGACTTTGTGAGCTTTTGTTGTTTTTTTATTTGTTCACTTACCACAATCAGCTTCATCAGAGCCATCAGGGCAGTCTTCTACCCCATCACACACACTGGAATTGGACACACACACTCCTGCACCACACTGAAACTGTCCAGAGGGGCAAGGATCTGGATTTTGATGAGAATGTTTTGCTGTCATTTCTTTGTTTTCGGTCTTATTTGCAGTATATGTATAGAAAACATACCAGCTTGCCCAAGGTTAATGCCTGTGCTGAAGTTGGCTAGAAAGCCTCTGTTGTTCGTTTTTGTATCAGTGAATAACATGACAGTCATCTGAGAGGTTGTAGAAAAAAGATCCGGAAAGGAGCGTTCCCCAGTTAGGACACCTTTAAAGGTAAAAACACTTTGTAAAGATTCATTTGAAGTTTTGAAGTTCTTCATGAAACTGAAGTTTACTGTGAAATACTGTGTTACCTTATTTGCATTTTGTATCCATAGTAAATAAAATTGTATTATTTATATTATTAAAAAAAAATCTGTGGAGTAAGGTCAGTAGGATACTTTTTTTTATTAATACTTTTATTAGCAAGGATGCAATAAACCAGTGCTGCCAGACGTACGATAATAATCGTATTTGTACACTAATTTCAACCTCTGTACAATGTATGATCAATAATGAAAAAAATCCTATAATGTACCATGATTTCAGAATTGTATGGCATTTAAAATGAATTTCATTGTAATTAGGGCTTCTATACTTATTGATCTAGCTGCATCTTTTGTCTACTGTCTGCTACGAGAACGTGGAGTTAGACACATTTTCTATCTCATCTTACATTATATTTTCTTAGCCAATCAACGTGGAGAATGGCTCTCTTTTTTTTTCACATTCAAATGTGCCATGTGAACGTGATTTTCCAAAGTTAATTTTATCAAAACCAAGCCATGAAATCGGCTCATTACAGATACTCTGAATGGGCTCATGCACACCTCAGAGTATATTAAAAATTCAGGAGGGTGCACTGCTTTCAAGCCAACCAGTACTATGTTGCAGTCCATGAAGGCATATCCGATTGGTAACCATAAATGGATTTAACATCTGGCAACACACGCAAGACAGCGACTCTGAGGTGGAGTTTGAACCTTCCCACTAAGGTACACCTAGTTTTTTTTTTTTTTTTTTTTTTACATATTGGGGTAATTTGCACATTATCTCAAAACGATATTTGTCTAGATAATAGCTGTATACTCTCCGTTTGACTCGCGTTTCTACTCAATAAAACAACTATTTTCAAATATTTCTCAAGTGATATTTAATGGAGCCAGAACATTTTCACAGTATTTCCGATATTATTTTTCTTCTGGAGAAAGTCTTATTTGCTTTATTTTGGCTAGAACAAAATCATTTTTTTAAAAACCATTTTAAGGTCAAATTTAATATTATTATCCATTAATATTATTATATAATATTATATTGTTATACAATGACTTGCCTATATAACTTGCCTAGTTGAGAAGATATAGATAAAGCAGACTGGAATTATGCTTGCTTGAAAGCTTAAACACAAACAATAAATACCATGTTTAAACTACTTCAATATAAATGGTTAATGAGAATGTATAAAACCCCTGTTAAACTTTGTGGAAATATAAAATTATATAATCTAGTTTAAAATTAAAAATAATATATATATATATATATATAAATATATATATATATATATATATATATATATATATATATATATATATATATATATATATATATATATATATATATGAAAAGTTATATTCTTTGGTTATATTCTCGCTCAGCACAGTGGAGATTGCTTTAGTTATATCCTTTTGTATTATTTTCAGTCGTTTGGGATGCAGTGACGCAGTCAACCATTTTGCCGAACAGATCCACCACTTGTGATGCTCATAAATTATCATAAAAGTCCTCGTACTGCAGGTATTAGGAGGTTTCCTGAAGGTGCAGCTGACGTGTAGTGAGGGGTTTGTGTCTTCAATAAACTACGACAGTTTGTGTTTATTAAAAAGTAAGAATGATTAATCAATCCATATGAAACAGTGCCCTAAAAGCGACTCCGCATCGTCAGTTTCAGGCTCAGGCGCGCGTTGCACTCACACTGCAAGCGTACCGCACCACAACCCAAGTGAACCATGCTCCGGTACACGCGGGCGCGCTCACACTATGCTATCCAAACCGTACCCAGGCCCGTTTACTGGTTCGTTTGAGAAGTGTGAGTGCTCTGAATCAGGGCTCAGGCATGGTTCAGTTGGCCGGCCCTGGCCCAGTTGGAAGAGGTGTGCCAGTACGCGGTTCACTTTGGCTTTGGCACAGTACACTTGTAGCATGAGTGTAAAGTGCGCCTGAGCCTGAAACTGAAGACGAGACGTGACTTTTAAGGGACTGTATCATATGGATTTATTAATCATTCTTACTGTTCAATGAATACAAACTGCCGTAGTTTATTAAAGACGCAAACCCCTCACTGCACCTTCAGCAAACCTCCTAATACCTGCAGCACGAGGACTTTATGCTCATTTATGAGCGTCAAAAGTGGCTGATCTGTTTAGCGAAATATTTGATTGCGTGTCACTGCATATCAAACGACTAAAATTATATGAATAAAGAAATCACCATTGTGCTGAGCGAGAGCGCTGCTCTTCTGTTTAACCAACCAGCACATCATCGATGACAAAACGTGCTCCGGCTCGTATGCAATGTGAGTGCGGGCCATTGGGGGAGAAGGGAGGGGGGACAAGCGTGCTTCAGCACGGTTCAAGGCAACTGTACATAGTGTGAGTACTGTACATGGGTTTTAACACCCATATGCTGTTTATCTTGCTCACTCTAATACTTAATTTACGTGCTTTGTTTAGTCATCTCAGCCTGGCCAGTCCCCTCCCAAGTTATAGACAGGACATCTTTGTCTCAAAATAGACTTGCGATAAAACTTGCAGACCACAGAACTGTAAAGCCTAGTTCATACTCGATGCGTCTGCTAGTTCGCTTGAGTGTGCGCGGCGAATGTGACGTCATCGTGGTGTTAACGGAAGTTCGATTTAGTTGTGCGTGATATCTTTTCGGCTGGCGGTGTGCACGACAGTAAATCGTTGTGCTCTGTAAGCTCAAACATTGTAAGCGGCTAGTAGTGTTATTAGTTGAAAGCTATTTTACTCTGTGGACAGAGAGAATATTATATAAATACTACAGGACTACATTGTGTCCATGATAAGATGGGTAAATCGGAGAAAAGGAAGAACAAAAACGTATCTCTGGGGACAGCTAACTCTGCTAATGTTAGCAGTAACGTGAGTGAAACAATGGGAGCCTAATGTAGTTATGAAACAGAAAAATTACACAATTATTCAAAAATAAGTGTGGACTTTGACGAATTTATGATGTGTGAAGAAGAATTCCCCGCACTTCCAGAAACTCCATGCAAATCACCTGCTACAAAACATCGGAAAATTGAAAGTTCGGAGGTTGCCATTCTCTCTCAACTCGGAGCTCTTTCTCAGTTAATAAACACCCGTTCTGATGCTTTAGAAAATGTGATCGGAGAAAACACAAGAGCGATTACCTCCATGAAGGAGGTAATTAATGAAAATACAAAGCAAATTACAAGTGTGAAAGAAGCTATCGAATTTGTGAGTGCTGAGGTTAACCATCTGAAAAACAAGTATGGAGTGATGGAATCCACACTGAGTAAAGAAGGGGAAACGTACATGGGACACGACCGAAGGATGTCACAGTTAGAAAGTTACTCGCGGAGTTGGAATCTAAGGCTCCATGGCATTCCGGAAAATGAAAGAGAGGATGTTCGTGAAAGGGTTATAGATGTTTGTCAGCATCTCTTACCAGAGGACAAGGACAGACTCTCCAACGCCGTTGACACTGTACACCGGTTAGGTTGCAAGCAACCAAACAAGAACAGAGGAATCATTCTACAATTTGCTTCCCGTTTCTATCGCGATGCTGTTTGGCGTACAGCAAAGGACTCTGCCTTTTTGCGCGAAAATAACATCAAAATATCAGAAGACTTGTCCCTTGCAGATAAAGAGAGAAGAAACAAACTATGGCCAGCAGTGGAGAAAGCAAGAAAAGATAATAAACGAGCCTACTTCATTGGAAGTAGGGCTTTCGTAGAGGGAAATGAAATATTTCCACCAGTTTGAGACTTTACATCGGAAGGTGTGTGATGTTAATAATAAGTTGTTAAAAAAAAAAAAAAAACTTGTCTGTTTGTGAAATGAATGGCCTTTTCAGGACAATTGAAACTGACTCAATATTTTATTTAGCTAATTTCTTATTTTTACACAGTTAAGCCAATAGCAAAAGGGAAATTTACATCAAAGGCCTCAATTTGGAATTTTGACTTCACAGTTTTATATTTATATTTTTGTACTCTTGTATTAACACACCTGAAAAAAAGGGTCACTGATTATAATCTATAGAAATTTTATGGGTTATAGTAAAACTGTTCAATTTAGTAGCTCCTATACTTTAGTAATTGAATCTGATTTACAAAACAAAAGGCTGTTTGTTTATATCTAGAAAATCTGTGTTCTTTGGTGTAAATTTATGTTCCTTGGTTTACACTACATTATTTATATAGTTTATATAGAATTTGCACTTCTCATCGTTCTTAATGTAGCTTTGCAAATCCTTCTTCGAGACCTGATAATCTAGTTAGGTTATATCTTCTTTGTTATGTCTCTTTCTATAGTTTCTTTTAATACACAAGAGTTAAGAAATACTCTAAAAAGAAAAGCTACATTTTTGAATGTAGTGAAAAGGTTGAATTTACCCATTATCAAAATAAATTAGATGAAATTTATCAGAAAAAAGCAGAGGGAGCATTTATTAGATCACGGAAAAGATGGTTGAAAGAAGGTGAGCAAAATTCTTATTTTTTAGATTGAAAAAGCAACAACAGCAAAAAAATCTAATTGAAACACTTATGATTAATCAATCGATATGTGAAGACTATTGCTAATTTTTGTGCCAAGTTTTATAGTGACTTGTACACCTCTAAATTTAATAAACAAAATGCTTTAGATTTTTCGAATCATTATCTTGCATAAAAAAATTAAAGAATGCTGATCAGGATTTTTGTGAGGCTACAATTACATTAACAGAAGTTGAAGAAGCAATTAAATAATTAAAACTGAATAAATCTCCTGGCACTGATGGTTTCATTTCAGAATTTTACCATATGTTCAGTAAAAATATTGCTCCCTTCTTGTTAAGTGTTTATAAGGAAAGTACAGATAACTCTTTTTTCCCACCTACTTTATGCCAAGGTTTGATTACGCTTATTCCCAAACCAAATAAAGATCAAAATTTTTTAGATAATTGGCGTCCAAAAACTTAAACAACAACTACAAAATAATTGCCATAGTTTTAGCTAAATGATTAAAAGTAATTTTACCTTCTATAATTGATGAAACTCAGTCAGGCTTTATGCCAAATAGACATATATCTAACAGCATAAGATTCATTTTAGATATCCTAGACTATTCTGATATGATTGATGGTGACAGTTTAATATTTTTTAAGACTATTATAAAGCCTTTTACACTTTAGAGAATGTTTTTTTTATTTCAAGCTCTTAAAGATATTGGGTTTGGTGTTACTTTTTGTAAAATGGTTAAAATGTTATATAAAAATGCAAATAGTTCTATTAAGTTAAGCAGTGGTACTTCCCCAAGGTTTTTTTACATTGTGGAGTAAGGCAGGGATGCCCAGTATCACCTTATTTGTTTCTAGTTGCAGTGCAGTTTCTTAATTTACATAATAAAAGGAGTAATTTAAAAGGAATTACTATTGGAAGTACAGATTTGATTATAAGTCAACTAGCAGATGACACAACATTGTTTTTAAAAGATTCATCTCAAGTGGCGGCTGCTTTAAATACTCTGCAAACATTTTCCAATGCGTCTGGTTTAAATCTTAATTTAAATAAATGTGAATTACTTCCCATTAAAAATTGTTGTGTTTCCTCAATTTGTGGAGTAGCTGTTAAAAACTCAGTATCTTACCTTGGCATAACTAACGGTAAAAATAGGTGTGATGATAACTTTAATCCAATCATGGCAAAAACTAAAAGAAAACTGAATAGTTGGCTTCAAAGAGATCTGTCTATTAAAGGAAGAATTTTGCTCACCAAAGCGGAGGGCCTGTCTCATAATACAACTTCATAATACGTTTGCTAATATTCCAGATGTGTGCTCTAAATGTTTAGATGATAAAGGTACACTATATCACTGCCTCTGGCTATGTCTTAAAATACAAAAGTTTTGTAAAGAGATAATTGGATGTATGTCAAACATGTTTAATATTAAAAGGCCTTGGCCTGTATCCTATGGAACTTACAAATGGAAAGACAAAATTTTGAATTTTGTTTTTCTACAAGCTAGAAGGGCTATTGTATTATGCTGGAAACACAGATAAGCCGTATTGTACTGGAGAGACTTATGTCATCAAAGGTAGGCAGAAGGACTTTGACTATCTTTGGGAACCATATATGAATATTATTGAAATTGTGTGTTTGTAAACATGTATTTTTTATTGTATTATTGTTTTTGTTCTTTTTTCAATGTTTAAATTCATTAATTTTATTTATTATTTTTTATTTACTTATTTTATGTCATTTGAATGTGTATATGTGTGTACGTATATGTGTATATACATTTATAAGAAGGGTTTTGTGTGCTGTTTTATAGGCTGCATTGTTATTGTATGCATAGTTGATGGGGGGGGGGGGGGGGGGTGAAAAAAAATCTAATATATTTGGAAAAAAAACTTGCCTAGTTAACCTAGTTAAGCATTTAAATGACACTTTAAGCTGAAAACTAGTATCTTGAAAATATTTAGTAAAATATGTGCTGTCATCATGACGAAGATAAAAGAAATCAGTTATTAGAAAAACTATTGTGTTTATACATGTGTTGAAAAGGTTTTCTCTCCATTAAACAGCAATTGGAAGAAAATAAAATAAAAATTTAACAGGATGGCTAATATTTCTAACATCAGCTGTAAATGCATAAATAAACATACAAGTATATTTTACATATATTACAAACAAATTACCTAGTAAATCAGAATAGGGCTCTACTCCATCTCGAATTTCCAAAACGTCATAACTAGCCTCTAAAGCAACATCTTGAAAATGTAGTTGGATGTTCTGCCCTTCCTTAGCATGTAAAGTCCACATACCTGGCAAAGACAAAGCACAATAAATCAAACCAACAAACTTAAGTAAAACGTTGAAGGTTTTGTTAGTATCCCATTTCTAATGATTCATGGCTGAAAGTAAATGTATCTATTAAATACTCACATGAAGCATTGTGTCCGTAACCATCTGGGTAGTTTGGAGAGTTGAACGTCGAGTTTGATTCATACAGGTCAAAGGGTCCCCCACAATCTTCTGTTATAATAAATCATTCACATTGGTAAATGTTAATGTATCTCCTTTAAAGGTGTATGTAACTTTGACACCCCATGGATGTACTAGGTATTGCATTCCTGTATAAAAATACACAGAAGCGCAGGTTGCCAGATTACCGACAACAGGAGTGTGCCTGATTTTCGAACTTAAACGCTGATATAAATAGTGTTCTAAATAAAAATAAAAAAATACGATACATGATAGAGGGAATAATTTCATATTAAAAGGAGCTTTTGTCCTAACCAATACCTGGAATTTATATTTTAGAAACTGAATTTTAGAAACTTTTTTTGGAGCTGAACAACAGAAAACCTAATCACATGATCACCTCAGGTACACCTTGTATGCTTTATTCAGTGTCAAATGCTAACAATGTGAGTTTGAATGCCATTTTACATGACATTTATTGCCATACTACTGAAAACAGCAGCACATGGTTCACCTCAGATCTTGAAAATAAAATAAACAGTTTAAAATTGAACTTTAGAACTGTGAAATAATGCAAACCAACACATATCAGTGATTCAGCATCTACATTTAATAATGTTAAAGAGGCTTAAAATGTATTAATTCTATGAAAAACCTTACCATTTCGTTGGAGCGCAGTAAGTTAGATCAAATTTCAAAGATCAAAACAGTCTCATGGAATTGAGGTCATTGATGTAGACATTATATCACAAAGTGACGATAAAACAGACCAGTACCTCTTACTATATAAGCTGTGTTTACCTGAAATTAGCAGATCTGCACAGATATATCGCCCTGGTAGAACTATCGTCCCGTCCACTAAAGATGAATTCACAAATAACTTACCTGATTTCAAAATGCACCCGCAAACACAAATGACCAGCAGTAACCAGCAGTATGGATGCTATCTTTACTAACTACTTACTACTGTGGCACCCATCAAATTAAAAAAGGCTAGAGAGAATAAAACTAAACAAGAATGTTCACTTAGCATGTTTCTTAAATATCTGCAAACATTTTATGGTATGTTTGTGCTAGAAGACTTAAAAACTTACATACAGCACCTTTAAAGTTTTTGTGCTATTAAAAATGCCATTGCATTACATTGGTGATGGGAAATTCTGATCATTTTTAGCAACTTTCACATTTGAGCCTTGACGATTGAGCAAAATCATTTTGTTCATTGTTCATTTCGGCAGAATATTAAAATGTGGCATGTTAATTCCGCAACACATAACTCATGCAACACATGCACATGCTCGAATCCTGAAAAAAATACAAAACTGTAATTAAATAAAAGGGATAGTTCACCCAAAAAAAACAAATCTGCCATCATACTCACACCCAACCTATTTGACATTCTTCTGTTCAACACAAAAGAAGATATTTTGAAGAATGCTGGTAGCTGGCACCCATTAGCTATGTGTCCATCCAAAAATGCAAATTCACTTTAAGCGGAAAACTGGATAATCGCATAAAAGACATGGAAATAAAACAGCGGTTCCATCCAACGAGTGAAAGCGAACAAAATCGTCACTTCCTAATTATCTGACGCAAAATATTAACAGTAAAAACGAAATTTGCATAGGAGAAGCTGCGTGAATCTTTTCTTCATTTAATAAATGATTTGCACCTCAAAAGGCAATCCTGACATGCAGTGAACGCATGGTGGGGTTTGAAAGAGTGAGACGCGGAGCACAAACGCTCTTAAATCAGGAGGTAATTACATAATATAATAACACTAATACTGAAATGGTTACGGTGTTATAGAATGACCAAAACAAACATTTCAGATGTTCAACAGTGTGCGAAGCCTGCTGGTTTGTCTATTCGCACACATTTTTTTGATCATCACATGACCTCTTATAACAAAATCACTCTTATAACAAAACAGTTTATGTAAACATGTCTCATGCATTCGGCGCCAGGTAAGTTAGAGGTTTAAAATAAAGGAATTTTTGTTTGTTATTTTGGCCTTGTCAGCTCCCGAATTCAAACCCCAATACAATTTTGATTTCATATTTAATTTGTCTTGTCTTTAATGTTGTGTACCATCCCTAGACAGTGCACAACATTGCCATATCAGCTTCTCTGGCTATTTCATGGCAAAAAAGGATCAAGTTTACCACATTTTTATGAATATCACTTTTCAATAATTATAAAAATGTTCTTATTAAAGTAATTGAATTATTACCCAACTCCTCATTACCATATTCAATGTTAGACAAGACTATAATATGACAAGACTATAATATGAATGCTTGTAACATGGCTTTAACATTATTTCTAAATGTGTGTCATTTGACACTCTCACTTCTTATAGAAGAGGACGGCACTTTCCAGTGTTTTCGACCTTTAGACTGTTTCTCTAGTTTTTGACTGTTTGCTGGCTGTCTTGACCAGTTGCCTCAGTGTCGGCCCATCCAACAGGCAATATAGGCGGTCGCCTAGGGCCCCACGAATGCTACTATTGTATATTTCCTCTGAATGTAAGGCAAAAGACAAGCACCTTTGTATAAATCATGAGCAACCTTTATTGCGCAATGCACAAACCCCATTAAACGCGATTTACAATTCGACAATTTACAACGAAGGTGGAAAAAAAAATAACCTCCACATTTCTTTAAAAGAATACTTACGCCCATGGCCATTTATATCGAAGTTGATATTTGATATTTATATGATCTTAACATCAAATTTTTTTGAGATGGGTTGTTAGCTCAACGCTCAACCGAGGAGGACCAGGACATACACTACGGACAATTTAGCTTACCCAATTCACCTAACACATGTCTTTGGACTGTGGTGGAAGTGGTACCCACTGTGTCACTGTATCGCCCTCCATTAAAAGAATACTTCTGTATAATTCATGACAAATAGCTGAAAGCGATAATAAATACACAGCAACAGTATGAATAAAAGCAGAAAATATTTGAAACATACCCAGCAGCACCACACTATTTTGCAAAACACAGCCTGCGATCGGCTATTGGGTGGACTAGAATGACATAATGTATTCCTACACAAATTCCTCATATCTCTCCAAATTACTCATGTTTGATATAAACCCAAAAAAGTGTATTAAATTCATAAGTAATATAAAGTCACAAGTGTCCAATAGTGCTCTTCTTCATTTTTTTTTATTTATTTGTATTTTACTTTACTTAGTTTGCTTTATGTACAATACGTTTTTACAACACACTTGCACTTTCATTTGCAAAACTTTACTTTACTTTGAAATACTTGCAAACTAAATTTAACCCTCTACCGCATGGTGTTGACATATGGCACCATGTTATTTATGTTCATTTCCCTGCCACTGTTTCTTTAAGACCAACATTCATTTTTTTTTTGTTGGAAAAAGAAGACCATAGCTTAGCCAATGATGTGCTTTGGTTAAGTCACATGACATGCAGTGTTTTTCTGTGGCACGATTTCTGATAGACTGGTATTTATTGTAACAGCTGAATGCAAATGTAAACATCAATAAAAAGGATCAAATTATGTCAGATCAACAAAAAATCTGTAATTTGAATGTTATGATGACATATTCACAACTTAAAACAGTTTTTATCAAATTAGTTTTTTGTAAATTGATCAAATGTATTTGTTGCCAAATGGCAACACTGTCCAATAGTGGAAAGTGCAGAATTGCAATAGCTTAGCTAGCTAGCAAGTGAATTCATGTTGTTGTTGTAACAATAACAACATGAATGCTAGTAATATAATGTTGACTAGTCATATGGGAATGGCATTTGAATTATAGATAAAATACAATTTTAATGGCAATACTTAATGGATATAAATACAGAGAGCACTGTATTACTGAGCACCCCCATGTTCTATGGTAAGTGAAAGAAAAAAAGGACAGAGCGGCCTAGGAACTCATTGCAAGTGTTGAAGCTGGCTTCTGCTGATGAAACTGCAAACTCTTCAAAATCTTCAGTAAACTTTATTTATTTATTTGAATGTCTGACTCCGGCTCTTTTTCATCTGACAGACTGGTCATTCTTTGGGTTAAAACTGTAAATAATCCCTACAGTTGTATCCATGATAATACAATATTATGATTGTTTTCAATAATATGGAATAATAAATGTTATAAATGAAAGCTGTTGGAAAATGAGTTGTTGGAAAGTATGTATAAGGTGTCCTTTTTAAGTTCTGTGTTAAAGCTTATAATACTGCACCAATTAAATCAAAACAAACAACAAAATTATTAATAATAAAGAAAGTTCTCAATCTGACATTTCTAAGTTGGATCCACTATTAGACGTTGTTGCCATATGGCAACATATCATAAAGTACCTTAAATTTTTATTATTATTATTTTTTTTAATATTTTTATTTTAGATTTATCATAATGCGTGCAGTAGAGGGTTAAATCTGAGCACATTTTTTACATGTGTTATAGGTTAAATATGTTTCATTTAATGAAAATGTATACACTCAAATATTAAAATTGTATTTTTTTGTGCTTTCTTTTCACTGTTTTTACACAAGTGGGCCCAATTTTTTTATCTCGCCTAAGGCCCCGCAACCCTACAGGCCGGCACCAAGTTGCCTGTTTTACTGATTACACTCTCGAATTTTCTCTGCTGTTACAAAATGCTCCTGTATTACTCTGCCTGTTCACTAAAAGACATTGCTAATAAAAGCTGCATTTGGACTTGTATTGCATAATACAATGACCGGGAAGTGCAAAACAACATTACAAAGTGTGAAACACTTTTACGAAGCTCAAGACAAATTTACATTTTACAAATTTAGAATTATATTATTATATGTACTGTTTTGCATAAGCTGAAATATTGATTATTGCAGCAGCTCTACTAGCCTGGTGGATTGACTGGAGGGGGGACCGGAGTCGGGTCAGGAGGAATCTGTTCACAGGAACCAGGCACTATGCTGATGTCATCCAAGGCAATATCATTCAGAATTCCTGATGACTTCTGAGCTTCAAAGACCACCTAAAATCAGACAGAAAACAGAAATATTTATTTATTTATTATGTATGTTTGTTTTAATGCCATATCAGCAGCATTGGCTATATATACAGTTCAAGTCAGAATTATTAGCCCCCTGTTAATTTTTTCCCCCAATTTCTGTTTAACTGAGAGAAGATTTTTTTCAACACATTTCTAAACATAATAGTTTTAATAACTCATTTCTAGTAACTGATTTATTTTATCTTTGGCATGATGACAGTAAATAACATTTGACTAGATATTTTTCAAGACACTTCTATACAGCTTAAAAAAACATTTAAAGGCTTAACTAGGTTAATTAGGGTAACTAGGCAGGTTAGGGTAATTAGGCAAGTTATTGTATAATGACGGCTTGTTCTGTAGACTATCAAGAAAAAATATTGCTTAAAGGGGCTAATAATTTTGACCTTAAAATGTTTAATAAAAATTTAAAACTGCTTTTATTTCAGCTGAAATAAAACCAATAAGACTTTCTCCAGAAGAAAAAATATTATCAGACATACAGTGAAAATGTCCTTGTTCTGTTAGACATAATTTGGGAAATAATTAAAAAAGAAAAAAATTCAAAGGAGGTCTAATAAATCTGATTTTAACTTTATATATTAATGAATTAATTTATTGTTAATAACTTTCAGTGAATTTGCACATGAACTGACCACAGTATCTGCAGAGATGTTTAGTGTGGCTTGACCGTAGTTCCAGTTGTCACCATAGTTCCCTTCTTTCTGAAAGAGGACAGTGGTGGTTGACCTTTCCTCACTCGTGACCGTCAGACGTCTAACATGCTCCCCAAACATATGATACCTTAAAGAACACAGGAATATTTGGCAACCCTTTAGTTTAAGGTGGCGTAGTTACACATGTTCCATGCTCTTACAATAGTAAATACAATGAATTATACATAAAAAACTAACCTAACCCACATTCTAAACCATATAATAAGTACATGCAATTAATTAATATTGTTCAATAGTTAAATGAATAGTTACTCTGTGAATATGTCACTTCAAAATAAAGTGTAAACAAATATTCATATACTTTAGGTGCAAGCTAAATGTAATCTTTTTGGACACTTATTACATTAATATATATTACTGTATATACATTCACCGGCCACTTTATTAGGTACACCTTACTTTTGCCTTAGGAACTGCCTTAATTCTTCGTGGCATAGATTCAACAAGGATATATTCCTCAGAGATTTTGGTCCATATTAATATGATAGCATCACACAGTTGCTACAGATATGTCAGCTGCACATCCATGATGCGAATCCCAAAGGTGCTCTATTGGATTGAGCTCTGGTGACAGTGAATGCCATTTGAGTACAGTGAACTTATTGTTATGTTCAAGAAACCAGTCTGAGATGACTTGCACTTTATGACATGGTGCGTTATTCTGTTGGAAGTAGCCATTAAAAGATGGGTACACTGTGGTCATAAAGGGATGTACCTAATAAAGTGGCCGATGCGAGTATTTACATGTTGAAAAGTAATATATACTCTAATTTATATTGAAACGTGCATTTTATGTGTTTAAATGTATTTGTTACTTATTTGCAACGATTAAGTAGCAATTTAGGCCATATTTTAAAAGATATATATTTTTTAATTTATATTTCAAATAAAATTTGCTTATTTAACAATGAGCACTTTTTAAAAGTAAAAGTGGGTTAAGAAACATTAATGAAAGTATACTCTAAGCACACTTAAATGAACATTTATTTCATTAATATTATCTCAAAATACAATTTTTGGTTTTATTGAAGTACTTTAAAACAATTAAGTGAACTTGTTTTTCATGAAAACATCAGTGACTAATTTTACCATTGTATAATCTGAATTTGCATTATCAGAAAAATGTGAACAAATAAGATGAATATTTCCAAACATTACACCTCATAAAAACTAACCAGAACTGCAGACACATCGATTCCTTTGTAGGAGTCAGAGGAAGACTGTAGAGACGAAATTTTCTTTCCCAATTTCCAGAAGTCCGAGGGGTCACAATGTAGTACCCTATGTTAATCACAGTACTTTTAGCATGCAGTAAAGGTAAAAAAATATCTATCAAAAATCTAAGCATAAAGCATTAGAGTATATTTTCAAAGTATTCGCTAACTGTATTGTTACTGTATTTAATGGCACCTGATTGATTGCCTGTTGTGTGATCAAAGCTTGGGCCAGTGTCTGATGGAGGAGTCTCGCCTTGTGCCCGTATCCACTCGCCATCGTCATTAAGTTCTTTCCTCCAGAGACAGAAGTCCTCTTCAAAGGAACAATTTATCTTCTCTTCATCTAGTAAAGACCATACAGAAAGGATGTTTGGTCACACTTTATTTTGATGGTCCGTTTGGTTGAATTTAATTTACATTGCATCTACATGCCAACTAATTCTCATTAGATTATAAGTAGACTGTTAGGGTTGGGGTTAGGGTTAGTGTTAGTTGACATGTACTTGCAAAATTTCTTATAGTCAGTTAAATGTCTGTTTAGCAGCAGAATCAACAAACATTAAGCAGACAGTCTACTAATACTCAAATGGACAATCAAAATAAAGTGTTACCGAATGTTTTCCATCATCATTTTTGAATTGGTTTTTGGTTAAATGCCTGAAATAATGATCTGTGGTTCACACTTTTTATTCTATGACATTTTTTAAGGCTTTTACTTTAACTTTTTCCAAACAAGAAACAAGATTCTAGCGACATGCAGAATAGTGCACTGCACTCCTAACCAAGTGGACAGATTTATAGTCTTATTATTAAATATTAAACCTCATTAATATTATTAAAAGTACATGCCGAGTCATTGACGCTGTTGGTTTGCAGTCGTAGTTCTAACGTCTACGTCTTCATGTTTAAATTGTATGTTTTCTAGTTACATAATTTTCAAGATCTGTGGTTAACATGGTAAAAAAATGTGCTGCCACTTACAAGGTGCTGGCTGCTTCCTGAACTCCAAACAAGACAAGAATGGATGGATATAGTGAATTATATTCATGTTATGGAAAAGATCACCTTTTTTCTTCTTCTTCAAAGAAATGTATTATAAAAGTTTGGTCCAGGTGGATTGAATATGTAAGACCAGATTTTGTGGAGATATAAAACAAATGACTCATGCGTTCTGAATAGAAACTATTTTGATCTTTGTTATACTGTTGTGTTCACCAGCGATGTAGCCCTCACTGACCGCTGGAGAACACTCCCTTTCATTTTAACGAACTACAAATCCCATCGTGCACTGCACACACACACCAGTTCCAGATCAGCCCTTGATTACAGACACAAACTGAAGCTTGTCATTACTGATTACTGGGACTATGGCCCAATCCAAATTCTATTTTTGTACCCATACCCCTTCCCTTCGCCCTTGAAACAGAGTATGAAGGAGAAGGGCTTCAGAATTTACCCCTAAGAAATGGGACACCACAACAGCATCTGCACACGTCATCATATGTCATCGAACTCTTGCTTCATATGAGATCAGATGATTGCAAATGCTGTAGTTATTCCAGTTGTGTTATTTTTTGGTATTTATCTCCACAAATTTACTGAAGGTATATATTATGTTATCATAACGATCTAATGTGGCAGTAAGATTGTAACTATACTGCACATTTACACAGTGGCCATATTCATCTATGTAAACACACCAAAAACAACATTAACATTATAGCAGACACTGTAAAAACCTCATTTCCAGCCACTAGATTTTTCTGACAGGGTATTCGAGTGTCATCGAGTGACAGAATGTTGTGGGTCTGATATACAGTTATTATTATAGATTATGGATTGCAAAATTTAGTGGTTTTTATTTAAGCAGCTTTTTTTAAAGCATAACGGTAAAACATATTGTATTAAAACATATGCTTGTTTGTTGTAAAAATTTGTAATAATGACAAAAAAATACAAATTTGTGGACCTTCTTGCTTCCGGGTGCAGCTATGCTGCCGTTGTGGCTGGTGTATTTTGGGAAACTTTCTTACCCTTTGGTTTCGAGCGTGGTCCTGAAAAATCTCTATTCGAAGGTGTATCTACCCCTTCCCCTTAGCCCTACGCTTTCAAGCTAAAGGGAGTTGGGACAAGGGGGTAAGGGGAAGGGCTAAGGGGTAGAATTGGGATTGTGCCACTACTTACAGATCACACACACTCATCCAGTGTTAAGACTTGTTTCCCCAATGTGTTGTCTTGCCTTGTTTCTGACCCTTTGTTTTGTTAACTGTTTACGTCGTTTTGCCGCCTGCCTTCCTCTTCGCTTGTGATTATGATTACTCTTTTGGGTTGCCCTCATGCTACTGTTTTGAACCTGTCCTGTCTGACCTTTCTTGAATATATCTGCATTTGGATCCACACCTCTGTTGCCACCCAACAGAGTCACTGTTATATACAAATCCCCTTCACATACGAAACAGGTTTTTTTTCCCACAATCTCTACCACAGACGAAGATCAAACATTTAACATTTTTTTACATTTACACTTTACCTCCATAAAACTGTTTGAAATGATTGATGTTATTAATATTATTTTCTAAATTATTATATTTATGTCTGCATTGTATTTAAAAAAATATTGTATTGTTTTTCATTCTGCTATATCAAAATAAAAATATAATTGAAAAAGATCTGAGGTGAATTTTCAACTGGCTCTTTTTAGTATGGCAATAGTGTCACGTAAAATGGTATTTGAACTCATATTGGTAACATTTAACACTAAATAAAGTACATAATCAGCATCTGAGGTGATCATTGTCATAGTGGATTATGCTGTTCAACCACTACATCACAGAAATAGAAATTAAAACTAGTTAAAAACAAGAAAAATAAAAACTTTGTGCATCACCATCACGCATGGTCAGGATAAAAACTCCTTTTAACATTGAACAGATATGCTTTATCGCATGTCACAGCATCACATCATGTGTAGTTAGGCAGTTTTACAAATTGGCTAAATTGGACTACATTACATTAAACCGTCATAACATTAGTCTGCTTTCAAAATCTCATTTTGTCTGTAACAGCACTCTTGCTAACTATTCTAACAAACTTTTACCAATTCTTTCTTCAAATAAAGATTGAAAGAGTTGTAAAAGCTCATTGGTGTTAAAGTCATGCGACTGTTGTGTAGTTGTATTGTAATTGTATTTATTATTTAAAAAAACCTCAAAACGTGTGTTAATTTGTAAAGATAATAATCAAATGCAATATAAGTGTTATTATATTCTTAAATATTCTAAACAATAAAATATTATGCGTTCTTTGGAAGAGTGCACTTGCATTATATATTGAATGGCATAAAATGATCTTAAAATGACAATAATATCATTTATCGAAATATATTTTGGTGCAATATATCGTAATCGTATATCGTAAAAAATAGATATCGTGACAGGCCAACTTAACACATGTGAATCTTTTTTGCTGTAAATGTAGGCTCTTTTTTTTTTTACTTAATACCCACTAGAAAAATCACTGATGTTGACTGCCATGTACGTAGCGTTGAAGCCTTGACGGTTCCCAGTTTGAGAGTTAAATTCTGCAGTTGCTTCATGAGATAAAAGCCAGAGGTCTCCGGGAAATGTGCCTGACAGAAAGTCTGTAAGAGAAAATCTTGTCAAGACACTGCAGTAAAAAATGTAAATACTGTGATACTGTTTATCATCAAAACTCACATGCTATTGTTTTCGTAGAGCCGATGCCTTCATATAGCGTCAGATAATCAATATCTTGTTCCATATCGAAAGTATGAAATATTAGTTTTATGGCCAATCCCTCAGTGACCCTGAAAGAAAGAAAGAAAGAAAGAAAGAAAGAAAGAAAGAAAGAAAGAAAGAAAGAAAGAAAGAAAGACATCAAAATATGTATACAGTGCATACGGAAAATATTTATATCGCTTCACTTTTTCCACATTTTTTATGGTTCAGCCTTATTCCAAAATGGATTAAATTCATTGATTTCCTCAAAATTCTACACACAATACCCCATAATGACAATGTGAAAAAAGATTTTTAGAAATTGTTGCAAATTTATCAAAAATAAAAAACCTGAAAAAAATCACATGTACATAAGTATTCACAGCCTTTGGTCAATACTTTGTTGGTGCACCTTTGGCTGCAATTACAGCCTCAAGTCTTTTTGAATATGATGCCACAAGCTTGGCACACCTGTCTTTGGGAATTTTTGCCCATTCCTCTTTGCAGTACCTCTCAAGCTCTATCAGGTTGGATGGGAAGCGATGGTGTACAGCCATTTTCAGATCTCTCCAGAGATGTTCAATAGGATTTTGTCTGGGCTCTGGCTGGGCCACTCAAGGACATTCACAGAGTTGTTGTGAAGCCACTCCATTGATATTTTGGCAGTGTGCTTTGGGTCATTGTCCTGCTGGAAGATAAACCGTCGCTCCAATCTGAGGTCAAGAGTACTCTAAAGCAGGTTTTCATTCAGGATGTCTCTGTACATTGCTGCATTCATCTTTCCCTCTATCCTGACTAATCTTTCAGTTCCTTCTGCTGAAAAACATCCCCACAGCATGATGCTGCCACCACCATGCTTCACTGTATGGGATGGTATTACCCTGGTGATGAGTGGTGCTTGGTTTTCTCCAAATGTAACACCTGGCTTTCACTCCAGAGTTCAATTTTAGTCTCATCAGACCAGAGAATTTAGTTTCTTATGGTCTGAGAGTCCTTCAGATGGCTTTTGGCAAATTCCAGGTGGGGAGTGGCTTCCATCTGGCCACTCTACCATACAGGCCTGATTGGTGGATTGCTGCTCAGATGGTTGTCCTTCTGTAAGGATCTCCTCTCTCCACAGAAGAACGCTGGAGCTCAGACAGAGTGACCATTGGGTTATTAATCACCTCCCTGACTAAGGCCCTTCTCCCATGATCACTCAGCTTAGATAGACGGCCAGCTCCAGGAAGAGTCCTGGTGGTTCCAAACATCTTCCACTTACGGATGATGGAGGCCACTGTGCTCATTGGAACGTTCAGAGCAGCAGAAATTTTTCTGTAACCTTCCCCAGCCTTGTGCCTTGAGACAATCCTGTCTCTGAGGTCTACAGACAATTCCTTTGTCTTTATGCTTGGTTTGTGCTTTGACATGCACTATCAACCCTGGCACCTCATATAGACAGGTGTATGCCTTTTCAAATAATGTCCAATCAAATGAATCTACCACAGCTGAACTCCAATGAAGCTGCTAAAACATCTCAAGAGTGATTAGTGGAAACAGAATTTACCTGAGCTCAATTTAGAGCTTCACGGCAAAGGCTGTGAATACACAATGTGAATTTTTCACATTGTCATTATGGGGTATTGTGTGTAGAATTTTGAGGAAATAAGTGAATTTAATTCATTTTGGAATAAGGCTGTAACATAAAAAAATAGAAAAAGTGAAGCGCTATGAATAATTTTCGGATGCACTGTATGTCAAACCTCAAGTATAGCGTGTCTGATTATGATATTACCGAATTATCCAACGGCAGGCTGCGTGTCCATCATCTGAAAAGTTTTTCGAGTGGAAGGATCCGGATGAACCAAGCAAGAGAAACTGTCCATCACACTCTGTTGCTATAGGCCATAAAGGAAACATCATATATGAACATCCAATAAATGAATATTTAAAAAAAAACAATGCTAATATTTTAAATAAAGCTGTATTTATTAAAACTGAGATAAATACCACAGACAATCGGCTTCTCATCTGAGTCATCAGGACAGTTTTGTATTCCATCACAGAAGTCAGTTCGAGGAATGCACATTTTCCCATCAGCACATAGTTTCTGTTCATCTGGACAGTCCACTGGATTGTTTGACAGAAGATGCACAACTATTAGCCGTTTTTAAGGATCAATCTACTTTAAAAAGGCTAATTTTACTAGTCCCCAATTGGCTTCTTGCTCAAAATGACCAAATGAGCTACAACATTTTTTCTATTTGAAGCTAGACTCTCCTGTATACCAAGTGTGTCTCACGCATCCTTTTGAGTGAAGGTCCCGTTAGATCGGCCCCTGGGGGCTGGCTGCAGTACAAGTCATAAAGCCCACCTCCTCCATGTTAACGAAGGAGACTTGAGCCCAAATAAAAAAAAATGTATCACACTTGCAATAAAATTTCCCAAAAGATGGTTTTGGTCAATTAGGGCACTGGTTATCAAGCTGATATAGGTGCAGATCTTCATTTTTGTAAACAGTATGTTTTAGTAAGTAAGTTAATGCTTTAAAAACAGGACATGTCATCGTGATTGACAGTTGTGATTGACAATTTCTCAAAGCTGACTATCGGATGAAATTGAAGTGTTATTATTCCATTTCGTTTTTTTTTACCATGATAAAATTAGTTGTTCAGCAGTAAACTATACCTTCTGACATACAGGATCTGGTGGAACACTCTTTATTCGGTAAGGTCAGGGTTTTATCTGGCTTTATTATTAGTTTGCTGATACACTCCTAGATATGACGTGGAAAATACAGGTGATCGTTATCTAGCAGTAATTCTCTTTATGGGTCTGAAATAATAATTAGGAAGACAAAACTAATGTTAGCCTATGTCCACATCGATCTCCTGTAACGTTATTCGAACTTGATTTACAGGACGTCTCTGACATTTTAAGTTTCGGCATGTTATTGAGCTAATCTACCTAATTTACTCTTATAAAATATTAATGTTCTAGAAATCGAATCTTATATAACAAATAGAGCTGTAAATGTTATATATTACTTATATACACCATTTACCTTTTTATTTGAAAACACCTACTAAACATTAAAATGAAGGTAAATTCTTATTTGCCAGATATTAAGACATGAAATAAACCAAATAAAAATGGAGGCAAAAAATGATAAACAATAAACAAGCGATGTTGCAGCAGCTGATACTGACATCAGTATTAATACTGCTTATTTATTGTAAGTTTAAGTTTATTGTACAAATTGATTAAGATTATTTTATATACATATATATATACACACACATTACACTCACTTGATGCACATTACACTCACGACTCGCGTCTTTTGAAGCACTGGGTTTTTTAGACATCATATCAAATCAAAATAACTTCAACTTTTATATGCAGTGCTGCTCATGAGTGTCAGTTCCAAGCATTAAACCAATCATAACTCGGAGGAATGGCAAGCATAGAGCATTTCTGTTTTACAGGCGTTCAGTGGCTGTTTTTTTTTTTTACTTTGTCCCTGGCTGGACTCTTTCACGCAGTTTCCTTGATGTCATGATATGTGTCATGTCATTATGATAACACACATCAATAAAATATAAAGCATGTCCCACCTGGTTTTGTTGTAGATGGTCTCTGGGTGGTTGTTGGTTTATCTGTGGGTATATTTTAAAACATTTATATAATATAAATAATAAAATATTTGTAAAAATCTAACTTTTTTTTTCATAAGGGTGATTAAAATCATGAATAAAATATTATTATTTAGTAATATATTGCAATATTTAAACAATTTAAAATAAATGTTTTCTATTTTACTTCACTTTTAAGTTGTACTGGCATTTATTTATGTGTGTCACCTTATTTCTAACGATATACATATTCCCCCTGTTGATGTAGATTGTCTTTTGAGTTGATTGAAATCAGCTTTAAGCTGAAAAATAGCTGAATAAGGGGCCGATCACACCAAACATGCTTTTTGCGTTGAGAGGTGCCATTTTTTAATGATTTACTAACGGCCGCGAACGTTTTGCACGCTGCTTATGCGCCCTGCACGCCTCGCATTTTAACCACCTGCTGCACCTCGCGTTTTTGCCGTAGCGTGCTGTGTACTCTCAGATAAAAAAAATGTCAACTCTGAGCAGAAAAAGCGCGTTATGTCAGTTGCGTCAGTGTTTGTGTTGTCATGATGACTACGGAGACTTTTGAAGACAGAGTAGAGACTTGTAGTTTTTGTTTTGAGTTATCCGGTGCTGTATGACTCACAAATCTTGAATTTCACAAAATTATTAAATATTAAAATTATATTAATATCAACAGCAACACTCGTGCACAATACGCAGCTGATTCAGTCGTTGCCTAGCAACCAAAAAAGCGCACTGCACTTATTTTTTTCTTGTCAACAAAAAAGGCAGTGCAATGCACCTCGCGTTTTTGGAACGTAAAGGCGCGTTCGGTGTGATCAGCCCCTAATACAATCAGCTAAACAATAGTTAAATTAATAAGGGAAATCTTTGTTGTTAGGTTAAAGGGGTAGTTTACCCAAAAATTTTAATTATTTCAACATTTACTCACCTTTGACTTGTTCTAAACCTTCTTCCAAAAATAAGATATGTTAAAGAATATTGGAAAGTGGTAGCCATTGGAAATATGGAATGGAAGTCAAAGGTTACAGGTTTCCAACATTTTTTAAAATGTTTTCTTTTGCTCTCAATAAAACAAAACTCAAACTGATTTGAAACAAGTCAAGGATGAATAAATGATGACAGAATGTTAATTTTTTAAGTTAACTATCCCTTTAAAAGGGGATATTTTCACAAGATGTAAAATAAGTCTCTGTTGTCCTTGGAGTGTGTATGTGAAGTTTCAGCTCAACATTTAAATTAGAACTGAGGTCACATGGAAATCTTAAGACGAAATTCAAACTAAGTAGCTTTTACGTTTTGATATTAATGACATTACCTGTGACCTCCACACTGCCGATGTCAATTACAAGTCCATCATTTCCACTTTCACCCAGCTGTAAACCATCAACTAACTGTTTCTGTGCCGTCTCAGAATCCAGAACACCACGAAAGAGGACATCAAAGTCCACAACCACACTGCCTTCACTGAGAGAAAAAAAAACAAGAATATCTTTCAGTCTAATAATTTGTTACAGGAGTTAACAAATGATTTTATTTGACAAGTACTGTATTAAATATTTATTAGAGAATATAGTGTTTAGTATGCCTATTTTCCCTGATTTTAAGAACAAACATTTATTTGGTTTTATTTTCACATAATTCTACAAATAATAATAATGCTTCCCTAGCAAACTGATATTTCATTAAATTTTACAATTAAAAGGGGAAAAAATTTAGAACATTTTGTGAAGGGGTGAGAGTTTCTGACTAGCATGTAGAAATAATGGGTTCGAATCCAAGGTGATGCAGCTATAGGCATTAGTTTTTAAATGCTCTGTTTTTGTAATTTGTTTTCTTAAATGTGGGTTTTTATTGCTCTGTTCTTTTAATGTGTTTTGTTGTAACATCAATCTGACTTTCGAATAACTCTTTGCAAATAAAGGGGTTGTTCTGGTCATGAAAAAATGAACATTAATAATTATTGATACGCGTTTCGAAGTCTATGTGCACAAAGTCACATCACTAGTTCTTGGTTTTGCCATGCCTTGTATCGAGCCTATTTTTGTTTTTATCCATGTTTTAGTAGCACACAATAAACTGCACTTAAGTTTTTACAACGTATCAAAAGCCCTATCATACACCCGGCGCAATAAAGCGCAAGATGTGTTTGCCGTGATTTGTTGCTATTTTCAGACCAGCGCAAGAGCGCGTTAGTTATGCGCCTATACATGTTCAAATGCTTACACAACTTGTACAGCAAAACACAAATATCTGAATATCTGAATATGTGAAAAATTAAAAGAATAAAATGTTACAGAAATGTGTATTTTCTACATATAAAAACCACTTCCTCCATGCCGTCTTCATGCCTCCATGCCTTTTTTCAGTTCATTCATGGCAATTTGCATTTGTATAATGTTATTATTAGCAGTATTTATATGCATATTTGTTTTAATAAAAACAAGTTTAGATTTGTCAACTTGTCAGGTTCTGGAGATGTATGACTCAATATATGGGGCATAAAAATAGTATGTGTGTTTAAATATGTTTTTTTTTTACCACACTTAATTATTATTGTTCATTTATTTGTTAGCTGGAAATTAGAGCTGAATTTAGAAATAGTTTTGAAATAAATCTTTGCGCTTAACAAACAAAATTAAATATGTAGGCCAATGGTTGCTTTTAGTGGAGTGTATTTCCCCCGTTTCCTTACTCAACAAAAGTAAAGGAGCACAGTAAAGAGTAAAAAGTAAAGTAAAGAGAAAGTAAAGAGGCCGAATGGTCTATTTAACTGTTTTCGCGCTAGTAAAGCGTTCAGTTTTTCTACTTACAAAATCAGCCATGTAAATAGCAAATGCACCATGGTGCGATGCAACTGACTCTGGAATGCGAGACTGATTGATTTAATGCACATTATGCTAAAAACACACCCATAACTCATTAAGAGAATAAGCACAAACCTGTTACACCATGCGCCGGGGCGCAGAGCACATTTTTCAGTCCTTAAAATAGGTCAAATGGATTCGGACATGCTTATGTGCCATGCGCCTTAGATTTAGCACCTAAATCATTAAAATAGAGCCTGTAGTGTTTCACAACCTTATTATTATTTAAGATATTTCAATATCTGATTTTAAGCCTCATCTATCCCTAAATATCTGTGCATTTTATTGTGTATTATGAACTTTATTGCAGTCTATAGTTAAGATGCTTTCATATATATACCTGAATTCATTGACCTTGGAACTTCTGAACTGCTCCTTAAGGGAAGAGCGATGGTAGGCGTCACTGATCTGAAACAAATCAACAATACAAATAAGTACACAAAATATGCTTTATTACACACAGAAAACTGATAGAAAATACTAACGCAACAGCTGCACCTACTGTCTTACCATAAAAAGATAATAAGGCCCAATCTCAATACTACCCCTTAGCCCTTCACCCTACCCTTCGTTCTGTCCCATTTCTTAGGGGTAAATTTTGAAGCCCTTACCCTTCACACTTGGTTTTAAGGGCCAAGGGGAAGGGGTACAAAAATAAAATTGGGATTGGGCCTTATGTGTCTGCTAAAAATAAAAAAAGTCATTTTTTGTTCGTTGTAAACACAAATTTTGTAACAAATACCATGCTTTAATCTTGTGAATATACAGTATGTTCACATTTAAAATGGTTTTACATGTTTAAGCTTATAATTCGTGTGCTATTAAAGACATGGTATGTGATTTTCGCTGCTAAAATGTTTGTATTTACAACAAAGTCCTATTTTGATGACACTGTGACTGAGTTTGGAATCATGGGTGTTGTAGTCTTCATTACATCCTAAGGAACTCATATTCAAAACTTATTATCATTGTAGTTTGAAGAGGAGTAAGGCTGAAAGCAGTCGCGGTGAATCAAGCCTGATGAAACGGTTTTACTAGGTACTACATTTATATTTAAATTTACTACACAAAAGTATGTTCTATTTAGTATGAATGTGAGAATGGAACTGGAAAGTACTACATACTCCTTTTGTCATTGTTATGTGACCTACCTACATCAGTTGTGATGCTTCAATCCAAGTGACCCATCGCTAAGCCCCGCCCTCCTTAGTTAATGTTGTTACGCCTGTCAAGCTTTTGTGCCTGGCACATCTATTACAATATGTATGCGCTGATGTCAGACATTGCCAGGGATACATTTAGTCATTTTGGCGAACAGGTGAGATATCCGAAAAAGCCAGACAAAAAAAAGGAACGCAGTATGCATTACAGGGGTATATTCACGACATGATACGCAACCGCAACCGAGTGTCGCTAGTTAAAATTGCTTATTTCTCTGGATTTGAGTATTCTTTAAATCATTTGGGATAATGTAAATACAAAATCAGAGAAATATATTACAATTCTAGTGGTTTTTGGACATTGTAATGAAAAAAATGACATATTGTACCTTTAACAAGTTTAAATTAGTGAATATGTTCTTAAATGCTTGATGATTGAGCTAATAAATTACAGAAATTAATTGACCCATCATTTTTTTTTACATTCTAGTCTTTTAAAAACTACATTACTTTTTTGTTTTAACGTGGAACACAAAATAGATTTATTCAGAGCAAATATCTCATCCACCCTGAGCTTCCTGAATGAACTGTAATTGGTTTCATTCCAACTAAAATAATTTTTTTTTTATTCACAAAATGACATATGGGTTCTGACGAGCTGAGTAATTTGTTATTGGTTTGAACTGTGAACTATAGAAGCCCATTCCCGGCACTGAATAAAAAAAATAAAAAATAAATAAATGTAAAAAAAAAAATTATAAAGTCAGAATTGTGAGTTAAAAAGTCAGAATTGCCAGTTAGAAAGTCAGAACTCAGAATTAAGTCAGAATTGAAAGTTAATAATTCAACATTTTGACTTTAATAACTCAGAAATCTGACTTAATAACTCAGAATTCTGAATTTATAACTGGCAATTCTGACTTTTTAACTCAGAATTCTGACTTTATAATTTTTTTATAACTTTAAAATTTTTTTATAACTTGGAATTGTGACTATAACTCAGATTTGTGACTTTATAACCCAGAATTGCGACTTTATATCTCAGAATTGCAACTTTATAACTCAGAATTCTGACTCTTTAACACGAAATTCTGACTTTATAACTCAGAATTCTGACTTTATCAATCACAATTCTGAGTTAACTCAGAATATTGACTTTATAACTCGGAATTCTAAATTTATAATCTTTTTGTTTTGTTTTTTCAGTGGCGGGAATGGGCTTCCATAGTGAACAGCTTTCACGATAAACAATGAGGAATGAAAATTAAATGGCTACTTTACCATCTGCTCAGTGTCATATGCCAGAGCCTTAAACTGCGCGCTGTTTTTATTCAGGAGCTCCTCAGTAAAAACTGTTCCATTAGAGATAACAAGTTTCCCAGTGAACTCTGAGTCAGTTTCTTCTTCATCTTCACCATTTGTTGCTAAAAAAAAAATTTATCAATGAAACATGGGTCAGGACATTGTACGCATTCAGTGTGAGTACACTATACAATGCAATTAGCTGACTTCACTTTAAAGTCTGTGAACCAGTAGCTTTTACTTGACTTTACTTTAAGAAATTGTCAGTAAGCCCTTTAAAATTTAAGCAAAAGTGAACTATGTGCATGTATAATTTAAAAAAATAAAGTCGTCAACATGAAAATTTTGAGTTACGATAAGTTTTTAGTATGTATTTTTTATAAGTCAACTTGTCACTTTTAAGGCAATAAGCTTACTCACTTTTTAACCTAAAGTAACTAATCACTTTTTTTGTGATAATATTAATTGGAAATTGGAGGAAATCAAGTCTCATACCTTTGTTGTCTAGTGCGAGCGAAGTGACAACAATTAGTCCAACACAAACAGCAAACAGCAAAGCAACAAGTGTGGTGAGCAGCACTTCCGTGGATGAAAAATTACAACGTTTTCTTCCCATTTTACAGGCAAACAACTAGTTTAAAAAGACTCTTTTCTTCAAATGACAAGCATATTACTGAAAACTCAGAGATGACACGGGGCTTATAATATCCCTCCTTCTTCCTTATGCTCCTGTTATATAGCCTAGCAATAAATGTTTATTGAACAGTAACTAATGATGTTTAAATCAGAACAGTTGCCATTTTATCAGCTTTTCCAGAAGGCATAAAACAACAGGGAGGAGATAAATGGTAAAACTGTATGCAAAGCAAGGATCTAATGAAAGTTGGAAGTAAAATGATCAAACAAGATTTATTTTTCTCTCAGAACTGTCAATTTTACATAGATGGTTACACATGAGATGTATTCCAGTTAGAAGAATCAACATGTGCTGTGTACACTTACCTGCCCTCCCATGCATCATAACCTTAATGTCTTTATAAAAAGAAATGATAATATCATTATTCAACAACACAGCCAAAGGCAGCATACAAAATATATTTGTGCAAAATTGTTGCAATTTATATGGGTTAAATTAACAAATTAAATTTAGTAATGTTCAACTTAATTTGTTTGTTTGAATTCAGCCCATATATGTTTGCAAGCGCTTACCTTATCCAATGAATCATTTTTATTATCAAAATAATTTTCTAGTATTGCAAGTACGTCCATGTAAAGTCACTTTAACACAATCTGCATTATATAATGTGCTACTGAAATAAAGGGGTCTTGACTTGATTTTGTTAATAGAACATTAGTCATTTTAATTAAATAAAAATATATACACTACAGAAATATTTAAAATTGAAAACAATCTGATAAAAGGCAACACTGCATTTATTTTTCATTTACAGTAATATTTTCTATAGGATGCTTTACAATATTGCAATAGGACACATTAGATTAGTCAGTACCATAGCCAAATCTGGAGCTAATCTAACAAAATAACTTTCGATAATGGTCCAAAAAATAGTAGCTAGGGAAAAATATGAAATAAACATTTTAAAAAGAGCAAAAAAAAAATCAAGAAAAACTAAAAATGTTGATGTTTTTTAGCTATACATATATATATATATATATATATATATATATATATATATATATATATATATATATATATATATATATATATATATATATATATATATATATACACACACACACACACACATACATACATACATACATATGATCCGATGATCTGTGATTCGTACGGATCACAACCCACGATTCAGAACATATGTGACACACGGATCAATAGCGTACCTTTTTTTACTTGTTGATGAATAAAATATTTGTAAGGATCACAGAGAGATCGTCTGTTGTGTCATTCAAATCAAATAAATGACAGCACTTAAGGCTTTCCTGAAAAATATAATGATGATGGAAGAAGTTGTGGTGGGTTATTCGGAATGTGGTGAGTTTCTCAGGCTATTAAAGGTGTTTTCAGTCACAGTTTAGCCTGCATTAATGCATTCAGTGCAAGATGCACGATTAATAATTAAAAGATCGAAATCTCAACGCCTACGCAACAAAAAATAATAGATGATGGTGATTTGCACATGTTTATTAATCTTTCGAATCGCTGCATTCAAATCTGTGTTTGAAAAATGCAAAAAATCAAGAAAGTATTTTAAGTTAAGTTACAAAAAGTTAAATAACACAGAAGTACTGGGATAATGTTTATAGTTTAGATAAAACCACTGATGTTTATGGTAAAGATTAAAATCCATATCATAAGCATTAAACTTGATGCTCAAAAATTAAAATTGTATTTATTAAAAATAAATATGGGTTGTACAAATTATAATGTTAGATGTATACATTTAGCATTATCAGCAACAGTAACAGAGAATTTTTCACAGTACTGAATATTTTACAATTTATTTTTATTCTTATCATAATCTGACTATATCTTCATTTTATTTTAATTTAATTTTAATTTAATTACAGGTTCTAAGTTCTGTTCGCTAAAACCAAAAGTTTATTGCAGTGTTTTTTTTTTTTTTTTTTGTAATACTTATAAAGCAAATTACATCTTTTTCCTCCCCTTTTAGGCTGATCCAAAAAATGGTCTGATCCGTGACTTAAAAACCATAATGTGATCCGAACCGTGAGATTTGTGATGCTGAAAATTGGAATTTAGTGATCATGAAATATCTGTTATTATCAGGGTTGAAAATAATGCTTCTTCATAATTCATTTTGTGGAACCCATGATTGAAAACCATAAAAATGTAATAAATACATAAATAATAAATAAATATGAAAGGTCAATCTTTTGTATTTGTATGCATTTGACTATTATCTGAAGTGAATTTACATTGAATGCAATCAGTTATTGCTTTCCTTAGAAATCCAACCCACAATCAATGTATCACTTTTTATTAATTTATTACATCCTTGCTGATTAAAAGTATAAATTTATTTAAAAAAAAAACTTTTCAACATAATATTCCAGAGCTCACCTGGGTTTCACTTTAGTATTTTTTTATGAATTGATCAATCAATACCAGAACCAGCTAAAATTGATTTTACCCCTGTACTTAGCAAATAAATCTTCAAAAAAGTCTAAAGTCTGAAGTGATTGCGTCTTATCATACCATTTAAAGCTAAAGCTGTTTCAACCGCAGCAGGTTACTCGATTGAACAACTGACGTCGCCCTTAAGAACTGACTATAAATTAACCTCCAATATAAATGTGATGTTACTCTTTTTTTTACCATCATAAAAATGTCACTGTAGAAAAACAAAATGACCAATCAATCATTGCGTCGTTGACTTTTTAATCACCTTATCCGAAGTTTAACAGCAAAACACAAATAACAAGTAAGATGCATTTATATGGCTTTATTAGAGCATTTGCAGATATGAATAATTTACAGCATACAGTCTGATTTAGTAATATACTGTGCATGTGTGGGTGTAAGAGGGGTTGGGGTGTTTGAAGAGTGCCCACCGTATGGTCGTCTCTGTAAATTAAATGTTCATCTTGATTTAGATTTCAGTTTGTTTTTGCTAACATTTTATGTTTTTTTTATGGTTAAGACTATGGTAGTTTTCATCCTCTTAAGCTTAAATTTGACTCACTTTGGCACTGGCTGACCTACAGAGCAACAAATTCTCATTCAGGCAGGACGTCCGAGGAGGATATCCAGATTCCATCCACTGCTGGAGAGGAGGACAGTACCACACAACTGGAGGACATGCCTCCAGAGGTCTGCGGTATACCTAAAAACAATTCAATATTATTACTATTATTATTATTATTATTATTATATGTTCCCATGTAGTTATCTGTAGTCAATTTGCTGATATAAATAATAAGCGTATTTATTTTGGATTGTTATTTTCACTTACCATGTCACTCCAACCATTAGAATGACTCTCCACACCTGGACTCCCATTTAAATTGGAAACCATATTATCCCTATAAGCAGAATCAGCACTGTATGGAAAACATTGATAGGAAAGAATGTCAAATTTCAAGGGGACCTATTATGCAAAAAATCACTTTCATAAGGGGTTTAGTTGTGTGTCTCTGAACATAACAAGCTTCTTATGGTAAAAATGTATTAATTAGATTTTTTATAATCACACTTCATAAAAACATTCTGCAGAAACACTTTGATTGACGTTCTCCCATTGTACATGTCATTAGATTGGGAAAGCCCCACCCATTAGTGACGATCGCTCCCTCATTAGCATAGAACGTTAGTCTTGTTTTTGAATCTGCAACTATGCTGACACATAGGCATTTGTAGCTCCGCCCTCAATTGAAAATCTCATTCTCAACATTCTGGAAGATCTTTATGAAGATGACAAAATAATTTCTTTTGAAAGACTTAAGCATAAATTTAATCTGCCTAATAATCAGTTCTGGAGGTATCTACAGTAATACATTTGCTCACAAATGTCTTTGGTTCCCCTTCTAATTCTCCTAAGGGTAAAAATATTGATAACATGGTGCGCAATATTATAGCTACCGGCCATGAAGCTTCTAAATACTATGCACTACTCATTAGTCAAACGAGTCAAAATATTAGTAAAGATAATATGGGAAAAAGATTTGGGATGCACATTTGTATGGTGAGATGAGAACTGGGGAAAAATTGCTGGGAATTTAAAATTAATGTCTGGAGATGTTAGAACACGTCTTATACAATTTAAAATTTTACATAGATTTACTGGACTCTTAAGAGACTTTTCAGAGCAGGTTTCAAAAACAATCCAGAAGGCTGACGATGCCAAGAAGAAGCAGGTGACCTATTTCATGTATTATGGCAATGCCCAAAAGTCCAGCATTTTTGGAGAGAGGTGCATGAATCTTGTAAAGATATCGCAGATCCAGTATGACTTTTGCCCAAGCTTATATATACTTGGTGACCCATATCCCTTAAGCCACATGAATAAAGCTGAATCGCAGTGGATACAGAGCTGTATCATGCTAGGCAGACGGGTGATTGTTAAAAACTGAAAATCTTCCAGTAGACCTCTGGTCTTCGAGTGGATCTCAGTTAGGACGGGTTGCAGCTTATGAAAAACTCTCCTACAGTACAAGGAAGAATTTAAATTTATTTTGATAAATGGGGAAGATTACTAAACGTCTGCGACCCACAATGTTAGCAAACATGTAACGAGACAAAATAATAATTAAGGTTATGATATTAGCAAACCCCACCCCCCTTTTTCTTTCTTTTTTTTTTTTCCTTGCAGATGTTCTGGTTTGGTTTACTTATGCAATTTATATAATGTTATTTATTTATTGTATTTATTTATTTTTGTATTGTTCTGCTTTTATGTTAATGCTCTGTATTTGATATTCATCTACATTTTTTGAAATAAGAAAAATCTATAAAATCTTCAACACATAAAAAAGAAAATCTCATTCTCATTTGAATTTAAAGCGACAGTCACCAAAATAGCACAATTAGGATCAAAGCCTAAAAGGGGCAGTTTTAAAAAGTTAAAAAACTATTTGTGGGGTATTTTTGAGCTGAAACCTCACATACACACTCTAGGAACTTTAGAGGCATTATAAGTCCCCTTTAAATAAAAGTCACATTGTTTAGGACATGATAGTTAATTTTTTTTTAAAAAATATGTACGGCTTATGAAATAACCAACTGTTTAAAATATGTGACTATTTTTGTAATGCTGTGTTCACACCAGACGCGGATGAAGCGTCAAGTGCGAGTGATTTACATGTTAAGTCAATGCAAAGAAATGATTAGACATACTGCAGCACGATTCACGCAAATGAGGGTGCACTCACATTAGGTACTGTTGCTTTGAACAGTGCCAAAGCGCGATTGTCACCCATCCTCTCCCCTTCGGCCAGCATTCGCATTGCCTTTTTACCTACAGGACCTGAGGACACTTACATCATTGATGATGCGACTGTTCAGTTTAACAGGAAGAGAAGCGCTATCGCTCAGCACAGTGGAGATTGCTTTAGTTATATCGTTTTGTATTTTTTTGTAATTTGCGATGCAGTGACACGCAGTCAAACACTTTGCCGAACAGATCCACCACTTGTGATGCTCAGAAATTATCATAAAAGTCCTTGTGCTGCAGGTATTAGGAGGTTTCCTGAGGGTGTATCTGACGTGCAGCGAGGGGTCTTTAATAAACTATGATTAAAGTTTGCTTAATCATAACTTTAATAAACTATTATGATAGTTCGCCTTCATTGAAAATTAAGAATGATTAATAAATCTATATGAAACAGTGCCCTAAAAGTCACATTGCGTCTTCAGTTTCGGGCTCAGGCGTGTTTTGCAGTCACACTACAAGCATACTGCACCAAAGCCCACATGAACCACGCTCTGGCACACCTCTTCCAACCGCACCAGGCCGGCCAACTGAATCGCGCATGAGCCCGATTCAGAGCACTTACACTTCTCAAATGAATCAGGAAACTAACCTGGGCACGGTTCGGATAGCATAGTGTGAGTGGGCCCTAAGGCGGTGCGAATGATGCGATTCGCGTGAATGAAGCAGCGCGAGTTGAGCATTTGACACACTTAACGCGCATATTGCACAAATCGCTCGAGTTGGAAAATCAGAACTTTAACGGATATTCCCAAGGGGAAATCCTCTTGCCAACACCAGACAACAGTTCACCAAACTGGGCTCAGCTCAGTCGGAAGCACCGCTGAAAGCCTCCATCATCCAGGTATAGTTTGTGGAGGAGTTGATGAACTCACAGAGCTGGGTACAACTCTGAAAGGATCTACGGCACTCGGACATGGCGCCGAATAAATATACGCCGTTTTTCAGCCTTCCTAAAGCACATAAACACAGCTACTCTCTCAATAAAATCCATGTTAGCAATTTAGCTAGAGTCATTGGGCAGAAAGAAGCCCTGCCCATGACGTCAATCCCTGTCTATTGTGAAGTGAATTTCATGCACAAATGAAGCAAATTTTACATGCGAATGAAGCGAGTAAACGTCTATTTACGCACGAATATTGCAAATTATTCACACGTTCCACATCTGGTGTGAACATAAAAGATCGGTTAAGCTTGGCAAGACTGTTTATTAAAGATACAGTATAACTAGTAATATTATTATAATGCATAGATATATACGCTAGATATCACATACAGACCCTGAGCATGCGTCAATATTTGTACAGTGCTCCCAGAACAAAAGTCATTCAACCGCACTGGTCAAGACAGTGTGCCAATCTGATGATGCTGGACTTTTGTGCTGCTTACAGGTGTAGTAATGAGCAAACAAAGAAAACAAAGCATATGAAGGCAGAACATTTCATAAGTAAGATTTAATTTTTTACGTTTTTGTATGTTACAAACTTTTGTGCTAAACAAGTAATGTTATCGATGATAATACAGTCCCTTAGTGCATTCACCATAAGGCAAAGTAGCAGCAACTCACATTAAATTATAGGTTTATACTGGTTTTGTTGAATACAATAAACAAACAATGTGATAATGAAATGAAATATGACAACAAGCTGCTGCGCTGCCAGAAACATGTATTATTGTCAGCTAGTGAACGAGTTGCTCATAAAGGAGATTCATTCACAAACGAATCGCTCCCTCCATTAGAATGAGAAGTGAAAGCAGGAGATGGGGTGTGTTTCAGGACACGGATTAGATCAAATTAAACAGGGAGGGAGGATAATACATTTCCATGCACACAAACACACGCTCTTTCAGCAATACCCGTGCAGTCACTTATCCATAGTTGTAGAAAAGTGAAGTAAAATAGTAATTTTCATAATTTAAAAGAATATTTGCATACTGACCACCAGGAAACCTCCAAATCATAGATATATGCAAATATGTGTATTTGTCTGGCTCTAGATGGCCAGTGCTCCACTGCACCTTGGTCTCACATTCATTTCAAAGGAGCACTGCCCTGTACTAAAACATCTAATGTAAATAGCTTTGATTATAATGCAATATAGTTTCAAATTAATTTCTGCCGTATCTGGAATCCTCTGTGGACTTGACATTTTTTGAGAATGTACATTGAATGACTATGATTTTTGTTAGCATTGTTAACCTACTGAGAATTTTTGATGAAAATTTGGATACGTGTATATGATGACATGAGACATCTACAACAATGTTATTGCAAATATATAAATTAATACATTTTTAAAAATCTAAATAAACAAACCAAAAATAATAATATAAAAAAATAAGTAAATAAATAAATAAAATAAAGTCTTCTATTAAGCATTAGAAACCATAAACCAAACCAAACAGCTATGAGTGAAGTTAAAAACTTGAGCATTTGAAAATTTTCTAACTCTTTTGTTATTCTCTACTCTATCATAGAATTCAAGAGAAAATTATTAGCTTATTAGATTTTAATTGCTTTTAAAATATTCATTCAGTCATGCATTTTATTTTCGGCTTAGTCCCTTTATTAATCTGGGGTCGCCACAGCGGAATGAACCACCAACTTATCCAGCATATGTTTTACGCAGCGGATGCCCTTCCAGCTGCAACCCATCACTGGGAAACATCCATACACACTCATTCACACATACAGTATGGACAATTTAGCTTACCCAATTCACCTGTACCGCATGTCTTTAGAGATTGGCATCAAACGCCAACTGACCCAGCCGAGGCTCGAACCAGCAACCTTCTTGCTGTGAGGCGAACGTGCTACCTACAGCCTTGTTTTTGCCCTAATAAAAGTAATTAATATTTGACTAGATATTTTTCAAGATACCAGCATTCAGCTTAAAGTGCAATTTAAATGCTGAACTAGGTTATTCGCATTCAATCTGCCCAGTTGGTGGAAGGAACTCCCTAACTGCATCAGAACGGCAGAGTCACTTGCTGTCTTCAAGAAACGACTAAAAACTCAACTATTTAGTCTCCACTTTCCTTCCTAATCTGCAACTGCCTCTCTGGCTATACCACTAACTGCACTCTCTCTCTCAAAAAAAAACTTACATTACTAATGCTTTGCTTCTTAGACTTTACACACCTGAAACTTGCTAATAGCACATTTCACTGTTGCTCTTATAGTTGTGTAAATTGCTTCCTTGTCCTCATTTGTAAGTCGCTTTGGATAAAAGCATCTGCTAAATGACTAAATGTAAATGTTATTGGGTTAATTAGGCAAGTTATTGGATAAGGGTTTATATATATATATATATATATACATATATATAAACAAATACTATAAAAAAGTCAATGGTTACAGGTTTCCAATATTCTTCAAAATATCTTCTTTTGAAAAAACTCAAACAGGTTTGGAACACAGGCAATGTTGAGTTAATGATGACAATTTTTAGGTGAAATGTCCCTTTAATCAGCTGATACATTGCCTCATTTTCCTATCAGGAAAGACTTGTCAGGCAACAAAGATACCTCACAAAATTGATTTTAGACAGATTTATGCGGCAACAGATGGTTTATAATGACCTGCAACAAAATAGAGAGCTCAAGTGTTAACCGAGTAAATATTCCTTTAATGCAAAACTAACTTTTTTCAACAAAGGACATGAAAAGTTGGGAAATAAGTTGTTGTTTTTTTGCTTTTGTAGCTCAACTGGGATGTACAGTATAGGAAAGCTAAGAATATATACAAGCTGAATCAGATCCCAGCCAGGATATGACAAAATCATTGAATTCAGGTGTGACTTCTTGCTCGGATGCAAGAAGTTTTCATACTGAGTGCTCATCTGCTTGCTTGGTGTACATTATATTTGATCTTTAAATATATTTTTTGTAATTAAAAAACTGCTGCAAGTGCTAAATATTAACAAATATAATTGAAATATTTATGACATCTATAGATTAGCATATAGATATAGCATTGCCCTAATATGTCTCAGCACTAGACATGTGACCAAAAGTTAAACGGATGGTTCACCCAAAATTGAAAATTGTCAAAACTCAATGGTTCTAAATCTTTATGTATTTAATTTTTCTGTTGAAAAAAAGGAGATATTCTGAAGAATGTTGAAAACCCGTAACTATTAGAATCCATAACAGGAAAAAAGATGCTGTGGAAGTCAATAGCTTCCGGTTTCAATATATCTTCTCTTGTGTTCATCGGAAAAAAGAAATTCAATCATATTTATAACAAGTTGAGTCAACTGTAACAGAATGTTTATTTTTGGGTGAACTATCCCTTTAACACAGAAGTCCCCAAACTATGTGCCATGGCCCAGATTTTGACCTGCCGTCATAACGACGCCAGAGAAATTATAAAAAATATTTTTAGCTATGCTTTACTTGCATCATTTCTCTATGTGATAATAAATGTTGGCTTTCAAAAAAAGTTGCATATATAAAAATATAGCAAATATTTTTAAAGTGTTTATCTGTAAGAAGGATTCATGTGTTCAATAAAAAATAAGAAATAATGAATAAATTATGATAGTTATTATCTTTCATTCATTTTCTTTTCGGATTAGTCCCTTTATTAATCTGGGGTCGCCACAGTGGAATGAACCGCCAACTTATCCAGCACATGTTTTACACAGCGGATGTCCTTCCAGCTGCAATGCATCACTGGGAAACATCCACACACAACTACCCAATTCACTTATACCACATGTTTTTGGACTTTTGGGAGAAAACCGGAGCACCCGGAGGAAACCCACATGAACACGGGGAGAACATGCAAACTCCACACAGAAATGCCAAGACCCAGCCAAGGCTTGAACCAGCATCCTCCTTGCTGTGAGGCCAACTGTGCCACCGTGCAGCCCATAATATTCTTTTAATAGGCAATATCTCCGGATAAAAGACTAATTTTTTGTATGTATTTCCATAAAAAAATAAAGTATAAACATGAGCTTTTGGCCACTCCAGATGTACTTAATTATGTATGACCCTACCTAGAGCTACAGCAGCAAAGTAATATTAAATTAATATTGTTTATTTTTCTTTTTATTTGTTGTGCTTTTTTGGTTTTGTTTTGTTTCTCTCTACTCGGTCGGTATCTCTTAACAAGTGATTATATTTAACTATTGAACATATTTCTTACTGTATTTTACATTTGGTACTGAGTGCATTAATTGTTTGTTTTTACGATTCTATTTTGTATATTAAATCCAATAAACATTTATAATTAAGTCTAGCATTAGTAGACAAAAATATACACTATACCACTTTATTAGGTACACCTTTACTAATACCGGGTTGGACCCAATTTTGCCTTCAGAACTGGCTTAATCCTTCATGGCATAGATTCAACAAGGTACTGGAAATATTCCTCAGAGATTTTGGTCCATTTTAACATGATTTTAGCAGCCAGTTGCTGCAGATTTGTCAGCTGCACATCCATGATGTAAATCTCCCCTTCCACTACATCCCAAAGGTGCTCTATTGGATTGAGTTATGGTGACTGTGGAGTCCATTGGAGTACAGTGAACTCATGGTCATGTTCAAGAAACCAGTCTGAGATGATTCGCGCTTTATGACATGACATGACATGTTATCCTGCTGGAAGTAGCCATCAGAAGATGGGTACACTGTGGTCATAAAGGGATGGACATTTTCAGCAACAATACTCAGGTAGGCGTTGACACAATGCTCAATTGGTACTAATGGGCCCAAAATGTGCTAAGACAATATCCCCAACATCATTACACCACCACCACAAGCCTGAACCGTTGATTCAAGGCAGGATTTATCCATGATTTCATGTTGTTGATGCCAAATTCTGACTCTACATCCAAATGTTAAGCAGAAATTGAGACTCATCAGACCAGGCAACGTTTTTCAAATCTTCTATTGTCCAATCTTGGTGAGCTTGTGCAAATTGTAGCCTCAGTTTCCTGTTCTCAGCTGACAGTAGTGGCACCCAGTGTGGTCTTCTACTGTGGCCCATCCGCCTCAAAGTTTGACGTGTTGTGCATTCAGAGATGCTCTTCTGTATACCTCAGTTGTAATGAGTGGTTATTTGAGTTACAGTTGCCTTTCTATCAACTCGAACCAGTCTGGCCATTCTCCTCTGACCTCAGGAATCAACAAGGCATTTGCACCCACAGAACTGCAATTTTTCTGACCATTTTCTGTAAACCCTAAAGATGGTTGTGCGTGAAAATTCCAGTGGATCAGCAGTTTCTGAAATACTCAGACCAGCCCATCTGACACCAACAACCATCCCATGTTCAGTCACTTAAACCCTCTTTCTTCTCCATTCTGATGCTCTGTTTGAACTGCAGCAGATCACCTTGGCCATGTCTACATGCCTAAATACATTGGGTTGCTGCCATGTGACTGGCTAATTAGAAATCTCCGTTAACGAGCAGTTGGGCAGGTTTACCTAATAAAGTGGCCGATGAGTGTATTTAAATCATTCATAAAAATCTTCACAATAATGCACACCCAGCCCATGTGATTTTCTTTTACAAACCAACCCAGCCCTCCATTAAAGAAAAGAAAAAGTAAGCTGCTCTCACAGACCAAAGCTTAACATAACTTTAGTGTAGGTTTATAGTAATCTGACACACCTGTTTGTTATCAGTCCATTCTCCATTTGGAATGCAAACACGTCACTCCTATGATAATGGTCTCCTAAAAATAACACATTACAAGCATTCTGTTGTTGTTGTGTGTGTTCAAGATAACACGTCTGCCATCATCTTAACGCTGATGTTTAAAGTCACCCACCATTATTACACTGTAACTTGATTGGCTGCCCATACAACCAGATTCCATTGAGAAGTTCGACTGCATAGGGAACAGCTTCGGCATGCTTATAATAAACACATGCATAAGGCGCCTGCTGTCCATCTCTGCATATATGCACCTTGGCCACCGGCCCAGCCTGGTAAGATATATGACATATATATTTATATGACAAAACAAAAACAATGTGTGGTGCGTTAAAATGTTTTCCATTCACGTTCTTCCCCACATGAAAAAGTACTATAGTAATTTCAAGTAAATGTATACAAACAAATGATTCAATATTGTACTAATTTTCTCCAACTATATATATTATACTATAATACGTCACATTTTACTGTAGTAAGAACTAAAGTACACGACCACTTTTTCAAAAACTTTTTTACTTACTTTTCGAGTGCCTTGGACTTGTTTTTATTATTTACATATGACTACACAAGAGCTAAAGAGACAGCTAAGAGTTCACCCAAAAAACTAAATCACCTCACAATTTATTTAAACTCAAGTGGTTCTAAATGATTATGAATTTCTTTCTTTTGTTGAACACAAAAGCAGATATTTTGGAAAATGTTGGAAACCTGTAACCACTGACTTCCATAGTTTTTGTTTTTTCTACTATGCAAGTCAGTGGCTACCGGGCTTTAGCTTTCTTCAAAATATCTTCTTTTGAATTAACAGAAGAAAGAAACTCGTAAGGTTTGGAACATCTCGAGCTTGAGTAAATAATGACTACATTTTTCATTTTTTGGGTGAACCATCCCTTTAATAGTACTTTAGAGAGTTTAGAGTTGTAAAATACTATAAGATATACAGTAAAACACGCTTTACTATAGTATGGTTTAAAAACACTAGTGTTTACTATAAATTACTATAGTTTTTTTTATGTGGGTCGCCGGACAAAATTATGAAATAAACCATAAATAAATAACCAAAAATAATACATATATTTTAAAGAAATTACTTTGTAAAAAATGCAAGCTTTTGAATGAATTTTACATCAATAAGTTACTTCAAATAGTCATAAAGTGTATCTGAAATATATTTATCAACAGAACTGTCATCCTCTTGTTGTTTTACTAAAACACTTTACTATAGTATGGTTCAAAAACACTAGTGTTTACTATAAATTACTATAGTTTTTGGTCACTTTATTTTGATGGCCCGTTTGCTGAATTTAAGTTAAATTGCATCTACATGCCAACTAATTCTCAGTAGATTATAAGTAGAATGTTAGGTTAGGGTTAGTGTAAATTGTCATGTACTTGCAAAGTTTCTTATGAGCAGACAGTCTAACACTCAAATGGACCATCAAAATAAAGTGTTACCTAGTTTTTTAAGTGGGTCACCAGACGAAATTATTAAATAAACCATAAATAAATAAATTACCAAAAACAATCCATACATTTTAAAGTAACTATAAAAATGCAAGCTTTTGCATTCATTTTACGTCAGTAAGTTACTTTGAATAGTCATAAAGTGTGTCTGATTTAAAGATTAAAATAATCTGAATCTCAAATTTGGGAAAATAAAGATATTTATCAACATTTATCCTCGTCCTCTTGTTTTTTCGCATTGCATATCAATAATCAGTAAATGACTTAGAACTTGAATGATGATGATGATGATGATAAAGGTCTGTTTTGATCTTACCTGAAGAAACAATTCAAACAGAATCTCCTCCGTCACACATCTGTGGATGTTTCCCACAATAATGGTCTTGTTTGATAGAGATAAATGCCTCGACATTCTTTAAAGCTCTTTCAAAAGAGTTGTAACGTGAAAATTGAGGGGTGGTTTTAGGTTGTCATGCTCTTTTTTAAAGAAATGGTTTTGGTTTGTCGTGATGCAAAACTGAATTGCGACAACGCGGTGCCACGGTCAACCACGAGGTGACGCAATAGCCCCTAAAATGTGGACAGGATGTTGAGCTTAAAGAATTTCGTTTAATTTTTTTATTAACAATAATAACAGGGGATACATAAAACATAATTTGAACTAATTTAATGTGACTTAGATGAATACTGACGAATACATAGGCCTGTTCATGGTTTCTAATACATAAATGTAACAAAAGATGTATACATGAAAGAGCAACAAATGTAAATAAAGGAAAAACCAAATGAATCTATTTAAACATAAATATCTGAAATACTGTAAGTAAATTATTAAAATATGTATATAATATATATGTGTACAACAGCTTCAAGAAGAAATGTGAATTACGATTTCTAAAACTATTTGTTTATTTATTTGTTTATTTATAAAATTTATTTATTTATTAATTTAATTAATTGCAACGAAATGCATATTTTTGAGTATAACAATTAATTTAATTTACATTTTAATTAAATAAGCTCTACGTAAAAAATAGATAAACCTTTTTATCTCATTTTAATGTTATTTATTATTAATAATTTTAATGTTTAATTGCTATTATTTTAAATGTACATTTTCAAAATAGATGCTATTATAAATGATTATTTATAACCACATAATAATTTTAATCATTATATAACTTAAACAGTAGCCTATGCTTTTTGCATTAAATATGTAGACTTTTTTAAACACGTTTAAACAAACTTCAAACGAATAAAAATTTAGTTTGTTGTGATCTCAACAGAACAAAAAGTTGTTTTTTCGTGATCATGACTTAATTTTCTTGTGATCTCGACATAACAAAAAGCTGTTTTTTTTCATGATCACGACATAATTTTCTTGTGATCTCGGCATAACAAAAGTTGTTTTCTCGTGATCTCGACATAACAAAAAGTTGTTTTCTCGTGATCACGACTTAATTTTCTCATGATTTTGACAAAACAAAAAGTTGTTTTCCCATGATCAAGACTTAATTTTCTCGTGATCTTGACATAAAAAGTTGTTTTCTCGTAATCAAGACTTAATTTTCTCGTGATCTTGACATAACAAAAAGTTTTCTCGTGATCGCAACATAATTTTCTCGTGATCTCGACATAAAAAAAATAGTTTTCTCGTGATTAAGACTTATTTTCTAGTGATCTCGACATAACAAAAAGTTGTTTTCTCATGATCAAGACTTAATTTTCTCGTGATCTCGACATAACAAAAAGCTTTTTTTTCGTGATCACGACATAATTATCTTGTGATCTCGGCATAACAAAAGTTGTTTTCTCGTGATCTCGACATAACAAAAAGTTGTTTTCTCGTGATCACGACTTAATTTTCTCATGATCTTGACAAAACAAAAAGTTGTTTTCCCATGATCAAGACTTAATTTTCTCGTGATCTTGACATAAAAAGTTGTTTTCTCGTAATCAAGACTTAATTTTCTCGTGATCTTGACATAAAAAGTTGTTTTCTCGTAATCAAGACTTAATTTTCTTGTGATCTCGACATAACAAAAAAATTTCTCATGATCGCAACATAATTTTCTCGTGATCTCGACATAAAAAAATTGTTTTCTCGTGATTAAGACTTAATTTTCTCGTGATCTTGACATAACAAAAAGTTGTTTTCTCGTGATCATGACATAATTTCTCATGATTTTGACAAAACAAAAAGTTGTTTTCTCGTGATCAAAACTTAATTTTCTCGTGATCTTGACATAACAAAAGTTTTCTTGTGATCACGACTTAATTATCTCGTGATCTCGACAACAAAAAGTTGTTTCCTTGTGATCACGACTTATTTTCTTGTGATTTCGACATAACAAAAAGTTGTTTTCTCGCGATCACAACTTAATTTTCTTGTGATGTCGACATAACAAAAAGTTGTTTTCTTGTGATCACGACATAATTTTTTTGTGATCTCAACATAACAAAAAGTTGTTTTCTCATGATCACGACATAACAAAAAGTTGTTTTCTTGTGATCACGACTTATTTTTTTGTGATCTCGACATGACAAAATGTTATTTTCTCGTGATCTCGACAAAACAAAAAGTTGTTTTCTCATGATCAAGACTTAATTTTCTCGTGATCTTGACACAACAAAAAGTTGTTTTCTCATGATCAAAACTTAATTTTCTCGTGACCTTGACATAACAAAAAGTTGTTTTCTTGTGATCACGACTTAATTATCTCGTGATCTCGACAACAAAAAGTTGTTTTCTTGTGATCACGACTTATTTTCTTGTGATCTCGACATAACAAAAGTTGTTTTCTCATGTTCACAACTTATTTTTTCGTGATCTTGACATAACAAAAAAAAATTTTCTCGTGATCAATACTTAATTTTTTCATGATCTCGACATAACAAAAAGTTGTTTTCTTGTGATCACGAAAAAAATATTTTTTTATTAACAATGTAACAGTAACAAAAAAGACAATAATACTTTTTCACAACTACATAGATAACATCAATTTACATACATTCACAATCTTTCCATCCTCATTAATCATAATAATTCAACATATTTAAACAAATAAAATAACAAAAATAAATGATAAAGAAAAATACGTAGCAGGGGAGTTGAAGTTCTCAAAATATGAAACCAAAATCCTCTAATGATGAATAGGCTATAAATTTGTTGCTTTTTGGCTTGTCATCTCTCTTAATGTCTTTAAATATATCACAAATTCTTTTTTAAACGCCACTAGTCTTCGGGGAATTTTGAAAAATTTACATTAGGAATATAGAAATTTTATTAATAGCAACAAATTATTCATTGTATAAGATATCTTTTTATCCTTAAGTATTAGGCTAAACTTAATAATTTCCCATGGGAAGATAAGTCTTACAGATATTTTCTGTTGTATCCAAACTAATACTTTTATAATAATTTATAATAATGTTCTAATACTAAAACTAATACTCAATTTTTTTTATACTCATTACATTGGAAAAACAAGTGTTCAGTATCAATATCTAAATGACAAAACTGGCATACATTTGAGTCACCAATACTGAATTTTATCCTTAGAAATTCTTTTGCTGGATAAATGTGATTCATAGTTTTAAAGTGCACTTCTTTACATTTAGGATTAACAGGATGAGAAAGAAATAGTTTTCTAATATCATACACATTTTTCTTATCATAATGAGACAAAATATAAGCTCTCTTAACAGGTCCTTTAAAACAGCATTGTGTTAGACAATCTCTCAAAAAAAAATTGGAGCATTTTCTATCTGTAAAGTTAACATTTTCTATCTTAATATAAATTATTTTGGGATTTATCGTTTTGTTTGTTCCATTATTAGGTTAACAATTTACAATGGAATATTCTTAATAATTTTATCATATATTTTAGGAGAACAACTTATTTGGTATTTTCTACAGAATGCTGCATGGCCTCTTAGGACTTCTGTAGTTTCCCCAGCCTATTCTACAAATTGGTATAAGTGGGCAAAATTTAATAGTTCAGGGGAACAAAAAAAAAATTACAATAAAAAACACACATAAAAAGCACAATCTACTAGTCTATGCTGGTATGCTAGCAAGCCTGCTAAAACATTCAAGTTAAATCTCTTTTTTTTTTGTTCAAACATTAGTCTTATTAATTTAAAGGTAGAGGTTTCATTTGTTCAAAATATGTAACCTAAAAAACAAATTAAGTTTTTTAATGGATTCCCTTTGGATATATTTAAATATTCTTTCTAATTTTAAATAAGAACTCAATTCGCAAAGCCACAATGAAGTTTTTGGTGTTTTTTTAATTTCCATTCCAATTAAATTACTTGCTTATTACCTATTTCAGCATGCATTTTAAATTAGAACCATTTTACATTTTCATACGATGGATTAAAGTTGTGTTGAAAATGTTTATTCGGATTTCCAAAACTGTTTTTTTTTGTTTGTTTAATCCTGCAGGTGCTCCGGTTTCCCCTACAGTCCAAAGACATGCGCTACAGGTGAATTGTATGATCTAAATTATCCGTAGTGTAGGTGTGTGTGTAAATGAGTGTATGGGTGTTTCCCAATACTGGGTTGTGGCCAGAAGGGCATCCGATTGCATAAAACATATGCTAGAATAGTTGGTGGTTCATTCTGCTGTGGAGACCTCGGAAATAAAGACTGAGCTGAAGGAACATAAATGAATGAATGAATTTTTTTTTTTATTTAAATGCAGTTCAGTTTCTAAAAACACACTATTATCATAGATAAGGGGATAATTTACATGATTACTTTAAATATTCTTTAGTTTTAAACAACATAAAATATTTTTTGCAATATATTTCTTGATTTTTTTAAACACATTTAAACTAAGTAAAAAATACATATACACAAATTTGTAAAAGAAAAGAAAAATGATTGAATAAATTATAAATAATCAAACAGTCAAATAATATGTGATGCACGGTTTTACAAAAAACAGATGCAAAAAAGAAAGCAAATGAACCGTGCTTCACTGCACTAAAAAAACTTTTGTCACTTTTCTACGGTGAGAACGTTCTTGTCTTTTGCAGATCTACAGGATATTCTTTTGGGGGCCCTTATACAGTTCATCACATTGATGTTGTTTGACACTCACAGAGGTAATGTTGCACCTAATGCACCCAAATTCACATTTACTCTATTGTTTGCTTTTCCAGTTTCTATAAAAACTAAATGATGTTTTCTTTGAACAACCCATTGGCATTCTCTGAAATGTGCTCTCTTCATTGTGGTCAACCACTGTGGCTTAAAACATGTGTTTATAACCATGACACAGTTCCAGTCTCAGTTTCTGTTTTACTGATTGGAATGAAATGCATCCATTTATGAGTACAATTCAAATCATTTACATTAAATAAAAAAAATTATTTAATTAAATCACTTTTAAAAAGGAAAAACTTATTAACCTATTAACCTAATATCTATTATCTATAATATTATTAAATAATATTAAATGAATGAATGAATTAAATTGTTATTTAATTCAAGCATTTACATTATATATATACATATATATACACACAATTCATTCATTCATTCATTTTCTTTTCAGCTTAGTCCCTTTATTAATCCAGGGTTGCCACAGCGGAATGAACCGCCAACTTATCCAGCACATGTTTTACGCAGCGGATGCCCTTCCAGCCGAAATCCATCTCTGGGAAACATCTATGCACATTCATTCACACGGTGATGGTGATATGGAGGAGATCAGACAAACAAGGTGGTGCGAGGTTATGGATGGCCTTGAATGTATGCAGGAAGATTTTATGTTTGACTCTGGGTTGGATTGGAAGCCATGCAGTGCAGACCTTGTAAAATGTGGTTCATGTGGTGAAAAGGAGTTCTGGTAATGATGCGGGCAGCAGAGTTCTGGACCAGTTGAATTTTATGAAGGGATTTCTGTGGAATATACACTATTATCATATAAGGGGATAATTTACACAATAATTTTAATCATATATTAGTTTTAAGCATTAGATAACATAAAGGAATCTCTCAGTTTTTGCAATACATTTTACTTAAACAAAGTAAAAAAAAACATCCTCAAATGATTAAAAATGATTAAATAAAAATGATTAAATAAATAATAAATATTAAACAATAAACAATATTAAAAGTGTGCTTAATATACAGAGTAGCAATATGAGCTTTTACATTTTTAAGAAGTAAATAAATAATAAATCAAATTAATTTTTAAATCAAATTAAATTATATTAAAATTTTTGTTGACAAAATTAGTTAGTTCAAGGAAACAATATATATATATGTATTTATTTTTTATAATTTATTAAATGTTTAATCAATTTAACATATACACACACACACATATATGTGTGTGTGTATATGTTACATTTATTAAATATTTAATAAATTATAAAAAATAAAATAAATAAATAAATAAATAAATAGTTTTAGAAATTATAATTCACATTTCTTCTTGAATTTTTTTAAATATTTATGTATATATATATATATATATATATATATATATATATATATATATATATATATATATATATATATATATATATATATATATATATATATATATATATATATATATATATTTCCCCAAAACTACACACATTACATATTTAATTCAATGTAAACTCATTTGTTTCAAATGCCTTGTTTCATATGAGTTGCCGCATTGTTTTTTTCTTCACCTTCAACAAGTAGTGCAGGCGATCGGGATCAAATTTCAGGAATGTGCCACCTGTAGGTGAATGTTTGTAGGAATGGTGGGTGGAGCTGTAAAGGAGGAGCTGCTCAGCAAGTGTCTCCTTAGTATTTCCTGGTGTGTTCAAATGAAATGTCTGAAACACTCAATGTAAACTCTTACTGTCAGATGTAAATGTCTGATTGCTCCTCCAACATGGTAAGCTGTCTCTTCTATTCTTGTATGCAATTCCTTAGATAGTTGTAATTTCTGTTGTTAGTTTGTTTATACATGGTTTATGTCCAATTAGTACATGACTGCTGGTTTATGTTGGTGGGACTGTCTACATTAGAAGTTTTTCAAATTCAGTGCCTATGTTGTTTTAACTGAAGACACAGTTAATGTAAATGTGATATGTTCAAGTTGTGTGAGAACTTATTCACATTCTTATACCACTCCTAGCAGCAGGGTAAAACCAGTTTGTCTTCTTTTAGGTTGAGGTAAAGTTGGTTTTATATTTGCACATTCGTTCAGTGGCATGCACCCTATATTATTTGCCATGGTACTTTGAATATATGGTCTGAAATCACATGCAAGTATGACTTCAAAACCACATTAGCACTATTTATTTGACTATGAACAATGTTTTGTAGCCATTGGCTGCTAATATGATTTCCCTGTTTAGAATGTGCTAAGAATACTTTTCTGAAATTATATTATTAAGGAGAAAATCTGAATGTGTGAATATAAAACCAACTCAATTGCAGCTTTAGAGTCTTTAAAATGTACACAATCTGACAACGAGCCTCTAAAACACACAGACTGTTTGTTTGAGTTCATTGTGCAGTGGTGCATATTTTATTTGAGTTCAGTAGCTTTAATGCTGAGCTAATACTAGTTTATATATCTGCTATCAAAGGGGTAGTTCACCCCAAAAATGAAAGTTCACTCAAGTGGTTTTAAGCCTTTATGAGTTTCTTTATTGTGTTGAACACAAAATAAGATATCTTGAAGAAAGATGAAATCCAATAACCCTTGATATCCATTGTAAAAAAAACAAACAATAAAAGTCAATGGTTAAAGTTTTCTAACTTCCTTATATATGTATATCTATATATGTATGTATGTATGCATGTATGTATATATATATATATATATATATATATATATATATATATATATATATATATATATATATATATATATATATATATATATATATGAGCAGTTCCAGCATTATGGATGTGACATTTGCAGTAAAATCTCAAAGCATAAATCCACAGAGAAAGTATATGTTGACATTATATTAAAACATCTGTTTATATTTTCATTAAAACCTGACAACATAGTTATGGGATCAGAAAAATATGAGTCTGTAAACATGTTTTGTACTTTAAATGTGGAAAATAAACATGCATTAAGGATGTGACCAAAAAACGAGTTTGCAGTTATACGAGTTTGCACTATGCAACCTGCTTTGTAGAAATTCTGTGAATTAAACTGTGCAAACCCAAAAAAATAATGCTAATCAAAAAGATAAGAGTTGGCTCTCTATATAACAAACTATTGATTTGATTTGATTTAATATTTTTGCATTTATGAGGGAAGCGCTTCGTTATGGATGTGACATCTCTGCGTTATGGATGTGACAGATGTGAAATTTCCACTCTCGTGACTTTGGTAAATAAAATCAAATTGTTTAAAAACATTGACAGAGACATTTTTGAGTATTTCTAAAGTACTGTAAAGTACCGGCTTATATAAAAAACCTATATATATATATATATATGTGTGTATATATATATATAAATGTGTGTATGTGTATGTGTGTGTGTGTGTGTGTGTGTGTATATATATATATATATATATATATATATATATATATATATATATATATATATATATATATATATATATATATATATATATATATATATATATATATATATATATATATATATATATATATATATATATATATATATATATTTATTTATTATTATTATTATTATTATTATTATTATTATTATTATTATTATTATTATTTTTTTTTTTTTTTTTTTTTTTTTTTTTTTTTTTTTTTCAACAGAACAAAGAAACAAGTACAGTGTGAGCAAATGATGATAGAATATTAATTTCTGAGTGAACTATCCTTTTAATCTCGTAAACCTGATTCTCACATACTCTAAAAATGACATTTTGTTTAAACTACTTATTTAAAATGAACTGGGACAACACTTTTTTCACATAGTGTGAGGAGTCATATCTTCAGTTAAATGTATTAAAGACAACAGATATGATCATTGATTTTAGGAAGGCTGCTCACACACAGGTAAACACTTCCATTAAAAATCAGACTGAGGAAAGTGTGCGATCACACAAATACATTAGCACAATTATTGACTCTAAAGTTTCCTTTGATGAGAATTGTGCAGCTGTGTGTAAAAAAAAGGGCACCAGTGACTATTCTTTTTGAGAAAGTTAAATCATTTCCATATTGATAAACACATGATGACTTTTTTTTTACCATGCTTTTCTTGAATCCGTTTTATCTTTTGCTTTGGTATCAGGGTTTGGGAATCTCTCTGTCAAGAATAAAAACTCACTAAATCAAATAGTTAAATTGTTCAGTAAGCTAACTGGGGTGTTAGTAGCCAATCTAGAGGCTGTGTACACCTAAAGAGAATCACATTCAATTTTAAGTGACACTGCTCATCTTTTACACCAGGGGTTCTCAAACTTTTCAGCCGGCGACTCCAAAAATAACAACTCCAGTGACTTGCGACCCCCACTATGCTTGGAGGTGGTCACACAATAGGAGTTATATAAACATAAGCCTATTGGAAACACAAAAAAGTGCAACAGTCTTATAACCATATATATATTTTTTATAATCATTATTCATTTGTTTAATTTAATATTAACCTCACTTAATGAGAATGGTGGGCACAATGTTTAGAGCACAACACTATTCTTGGTTTAATTTTGGATACTTGGAGACACTTGGAGATTATCCTCCTTGTTCAGTTGTGGCCTTAATTTTTAATGTATGTTAGTGCCATAAAGGTGTCAAGTTTAATATTGTACAGCAAAATAAATCTGCTCCAACTAACGCTATTGCTGTGATGTTAATCTAGTATAGTAACCCCAAGGGGTCGTAAATAAAATGTTATAATTGATCAAATATGATCATTTTAATAGTTTGATAAAATATATGAGATTTTTGGAAATGACCAAGCGAATTGTACATTTTAGATTGTTTTAAACATTTATTTGGGGGAGGGTGATTTATTTATTCTTTATAAGTGTTTTTATGTTTATGTGTTAATATTAATTTGTTGTTGTTACTATGTGAGCTTTTATTGTGTGGCATTGTTATGAGATGAGGACTCTTGACTGCAAACCTTCGGGTATAAATAAAGCAACCTACCTACCTACCTATTGTTTATTTTTTGGGGGGCACAGCTTAATTGTTTTATGTTCAATCCACTTACATTTGTAAAAACTAACTTTAACTTAATCCCTTCATGTTGTCTCAACACAAATCGATTGTGTGTAACCAAGCATTTATTATAGTGCATTTTTTTTACATTTTAAATTTAGAAAAAAATAATTCTGTCAGTATTTACGGTAAACATTACTAGGGAACAAATTTTTTTTATGTTTTACTTTCATTGTGATGACAATTGTTTGCCAAAATGCAAAAAAAAAAAAATTGAACATATTAAAAAAATTACGATGTGGAAAGATCATTGCTTAAAACAAAACAAAAATCAGTGAAAGAGTGACTGAGCTACTTTTGGTGGAGTTTTGATTAGCTGTTAGATTTGACAGTCCTGGCAACTCAGATTATACTTAAAAGGGATAGTTTACACAAAAGTGTAAAAATTTCCTGATTATTTCCTCACATTTAAGTGGCCTTAAAGTTCTGTGAATTTCTTTCTTTTATTTAACACAAAAGACAATATTCTGAAGACTGTTGGGGGAAAAACCTTATAGGAACAAAAATGGCAGTGGAAGTCAATGGCTCAAGGGCATAGATACGCTCTTGACGTTGGTGGGGACATACATCCCTAGAGAACATGCATTGAAGGGCACAAAGTCTGTTTCACGCTTTTAAAAACATGAATAAAGTACATAATAATATAAAATAAACACATAATAATACAAATAACATCCTTTGCCATGCTGCAAAAGTCTGCAATTTACATGATTTTTCTTCATTCTTCATTTCTTCAGGCTTTGAGGAGGTATGAATGTAGAGGAATTTAGAGAGTTGTGTGTGATGTAATTTTACTGTTTTATCTCGATTATTGTTTTGTTTTTTTATAATTATGGAGGCCAAAATTGAAACTGAATTTTGATTAATTGCACAGCCTTGGTTAATAGTATTACGGTGAACTTGACTTATAGGTTAAGAGTTTATGAAGCAGTACTTTATTTTGAAGTTGATAAAATTTTTGGGACATTTCAGCAATTGGTGTATATTGGTGGGGACACGTCCCCTTCGTTCATGCCAATTCTACGCCCTTGCAATGGCTGTTTTTTTCCCCCAGCATTCTTCAGCATATCTTCCATAGTGTTAAACAGAAGGAAGAAACTCAATCAGGTTCATAAATATTGGAGGATGAGTAGCCTATAAACGCTGACAAAATTATGATTTTTAGGTGAACTACCCCCTATACACTTTCAGGCTTTTGAAGAAGTACCACTTCGATGACAGATTTTGTACTTTTATTTCTGAGAGTGTAGAGTGTATAATGATACTGAAATTTAGCAGTTAATTTCGCTTAAAGTGCCCCATTGTGCCCCAAAAGTATAGCAGTAAAAATAGACAAAATCCTGGAGGAACTGAATAGGGTTACATATAACCAAGGCCAGAAAACTAAATCTTTTTTATTATTGTTATATAGATAATTATAGTGCAATTCTTCAAAATAAAAAAAATAAATAAATAAAAATGTTGGGCAAAATTTGACGCATATTAAAACAATTACAGTGTGGAAAGATCATTGCTTTAAACAAAACAAAAATTAGCTGCAATTAATACTACAAAATTGTATTTAAATCCAGCCAGTCGCCTAAACAAAATGTACCATTTTCATTTATTTTAAGTAGAAGTGAATCTCATATATACACATATTAAAAATAAATCGACAACAAAGAATTTCTAAAAATGATAATAACAAAAAGCATGACAGTGTGGGAGTGTACAGTATGTGGAATGTGGTGAATTGGAAACTTGTGGTTTCGATATGAGCAAAATATGTGATGCTTGATTTACAAGAAAAATGGGTGCAACTAACTGTGAAACCGTGCTACATTGCAGTATAAAAACATTTCTCACTTTTTCTATGGTGTGAAATCTGCTGCGTTCTTGTCTTTTGCAGATCTACAGGACATTCTTTTGGTGGCTCTTATATGTCACATTGATGTTGTTTGACACTCACAGAGGTAATGTTGCACATAATGCACTCAAATTCACATTTACTCCATTGTTTGCTTTTCCAGTTTCTATAAAAACTAAATGATGTTTTCTTTGAACAACCCATTGACATTCTCTGAAATGTGTTCTCTTCATTGTGCTTTTTTCCTTTCAGAAGACATAGTGTAATACATTCATGGTACACTCAAAAAGTATGTTTGGTGTTTGTTCAAACTACTTATTTAAAATGAGCTGAAACAACACAATTCTTGAGTTTTTCAGGGGACAAATTAATTGTTTTGCTCAATCCACTTAAATGTGCAACAACTAACAATTTAACTTAATTCCTTCGTGTTGTCCCAACAAAAATTGTATGGAACCCAGCAATTTTTTTTCTCTTAAACTGTCATTCTAATTGAGGGTGGCATGGTGGCTCAGTGGTTAGCATTGTTGCCTCACAGCAAGAAGGTTGCTGGTTCGAGTCCAAGCTTGGCCAGTTGGCATTTCTGTGTGGAGTTTGCATGCTGTGTGGAGAGCATCCGCTGGAATGCTGGAAAACATATGCTGGAATAGTTGGCGGTTCATTCTGCTGTGGCGACTCCTGATAAATAATGGACTGAGCTGAAGGAGATTGAATGAATGAATGAATGAATGAATGATACTTATTGATAAAGTGTGGCCATCAGTGGTGTAAAGTAACAAATTACAAATACTCCAATTACTGTAACTAGGGATGGGTATCGTTAAGATTTTATTACTTCTTTTATCGATACCACTTATCGGCTCAGTACTTTAATGGTTCTCTTATCAGTACTTTTTGTAACAAATTGAATATAATTAACAATAATATTTTATTATTACGTTTGTATTGTAAAATAAAACAAATTCAATAATTGTAAAACAAATAAATAAATTTTTTCCTGTAAAAGAATGTGCTCCACCATCCACACCTTTTGTGCAGTCTGATCCTCTTCAGTATGACGAACAGAGAACAGGATACCCGGGGTTCCAAGCCAAATTAAATTCCCTGACTTTGACTGACCAAAAAGCTTAGTTTCCTTCATTCATTCATTGTCCTTCAGCTTAGTCTCTAATTCAGAGGTCGCCACAGCAGAATGAACTGCCTGTTGTGCTTTAGTAATATGTAAAATAAATGTACGTGAAAGAGGATTTGCACATTCTCATTCAGGATGAACTCGCAAACTTTTTGTACACCACTGCATTTGCAAAACATATTTTATGGATATGTATTTTATTTTGTGTATGTGAATTGTTTTTGTGAATATACACATACAATCACCAGCCACTTTATTTGGTACACCTGTCCAACTGCTCGTTAATGCAAATTTCTAATCAGCCAATCACATGGCAGCAACTCAATGCATTTAGGCATGTAGACATGGTCAAGATGATCTGCTGCAGTTCAAACCAAGCATCAGAATGGGGAAGAAAGGTAATTTAAGTGACTTTGAATGTGGCATGGGTGTATTTCAGAAATTGCTGATCTACTGGAATTTTCACACACAACCATCTCTAGGGTTTACAGAGAATGGTTCGAAAAAGAGAAAATATCCATTGAGTGGCAGTTCTGTGGGCTCAAATGCTTTGTTGATGCCAGAGATCAGCGGAAAATGGCCAGAATGGTTAGAGCTGATAGAAACAGTAACTCAAATAACCACTTGTTAAAATTGTGGTATGCTGATAAGCATCTCTGAACGCACAACACATTCAACCTTGAGGCGGATGTGCTACAGCAGCAAAAGATCACACCGGGTGCCACTCCTGTCAGCTAAGAACAGGAAACTGACGCTACAATTCGCACAGGCTCACAAAAATTGAACAATGGAAGATTGGAAAAAACGTTGCCTGGTCTGATGAGTCTCGATTTCTGCTGCTACATTCAGATGTAGAGTCAGAATTTGGCATCAACAACATGAAAACATGAATTGTATCAACGGTTTAGGCTGGTGGTGGTGGGGGATATTTTCTTGGCACACTTTGGGCCCGTTAGTACCAGTTGAGCATCACGTCAATGTCACAGCCTACCTGAGTATTGTTGCTGACCATGTCCATCCCTTTATGACCCCAGTGTACCCATCTTCTGATGGCTACTTACAGCAGGATAACGCACCTTGTCATAAAACGCAAATCATCTCAGACTAGTTTTTTGAACATGACAATGAGTCAAAAACACCAGAACTCAATCCAATAGAGCACCTTTGGGATGTAGTGGAACGGGAGATTCGCATCATGGATGTGCAGCCGACAAATCTGCTGCAACTGCGTGATGCTATCATGTCAATATGGACCAAAATCTCTGATGAATATCTCCAGTACATTGTTGAATCTATGTCACGAAGGATTAAGCCAGTTCTGAAGGCAAAAGGGAGTCCAACCCGGTACTAGTAAGGTGTACCTAATAAAGTGGCCGGTGAGTGTATGTGTGTGTGTGTATATATATGTATATATATATATATATATATATATATATATATATATATATATATATATAATTTTATTTTTTGCACACGTGTACTTGATTTTGTGCATGTGAATTTGGCTGAATGTTTTTACGTCATGTCTTCTGCATGAATTATTATTGAGATCGTACTGACATAAGACTGTAAGCAATACCATTTCTAGCAGCAAATTAGGCTAGGGATGTCAATTACCACTCCTACAGGGACACTGTCCTGCAATTTTTACTTACTTAGAAAACTCTCCTGAGTCTGAAGGTGGGTGTATTAGATGATACCCTTTCATTATGGTCTCAAGTTCTGATTTGGAAAGTCCCGTCACTGTTCTGCAGAGACTTAGTGTTGCCAAGTGGGCAAGGCTTTTGTTATGTTGTTTTTCTGTGAAAATGGGTGGAATTTTACACTCTTGCTGTGGTTGTGAACACATTTTCGACACAGATGTACGCCCACCCAACCAAGAGAGTGACTGAACTGCTTTTGATGTAGTTTTAATTAGCAGTTATATTCGTTTTATTTTGCAGTCCTGGTAACTGATTATAATTGCTGTTAAAAGGGTAGTTCACCCCCAAAAAATTAATCATTTACTCAGTCAAGTAGTTTTAAAGTTTTGTGAATTTCTTTTTTTTATGATGAACACAAAAGAAGATATTCTGAAGAATGTTGGAAAACATCAGCCATTAACATTAGTAGTAGCACCAAAAAATGACTATGGAAGTAGCTATGGCCTTTTTCCCAACATACTTCAGTATATCTTCCTTTGTGTTCAACAGAAGAAAGAAACTCAAACAGATTTTGAACAGTTGGAGAATGAGTAGCCTAAATTATGATGAATTTAAAACTATTTAAAATAGCTGTCACCGAGGAGGCTATTTTAAAGATATTAGATCATAGGTCTCAAATTCAATTCCTGAAGGGGCCGCAGCTCTGCACAGTTTTGCTCCAGCCCTAAGAGTAGTCTTGAACACCTTGATTAGTTAGATCAGCTGTATTAGAATAAGGTTGGAGCAAAACCGTGCAGAGCTGCGGCATAGCTGAGACCTATGATTTAGAGTGTATAATGATACTGAAATTTAGCAGATAATTCAATTTAAAGTCCCCCATTGTGCTATTTAACCTATTTAAGCCCACCACCAACTGTAGTTGCTGAAGTTTATAGTTGTCATTTTCCTTTTATAAGTAATGTTCTACATTTTATTCATGTTTAATTTCTCAATGACTTGCAAACAAACAACCAAATAGAAGATTTCAAGAAAAAAAAAAAGGAATTTATTTACTTCCTGTCACATGAGACCTTCAGCTTCCTACCCCTAATTTCAGGATTGAAAATGGAGGCAAACCCTCCCAAATTAAGGCAATTTTCATAATACAAAAAATTATTTTTTCCAAACAAAACTTTTAATATAAAATCTTCCAAGAGATCTATAATTTTTTGTATACTTTGTCAAAGCGGTGGGCAAATACCTTGTAAGTACATAAATCATGGGGAATTAGGGGATAATGTGTTAATAAGGTCATAAATCAATGTTATTGGTCTTGTTTAATGACTTTTGCTTTCATAATACCCCATCTAAACATAACTTAATCATTTAACTGGTATTTTTACATTAAAGTAGACTTTTTTGATACACAATTTGATACACAGCAAAATCCTCAGAGTAAAATTAACATCTCCAACTGGTCCCACTCCTACAAAGAGTTAAAATAACACTGGAGCAGAGTTAAAGTGCTGATTGAACAGAGAATAATGATTCTGCTTTTTAACAGGAGTTCAATAAAAAAAAAACACAAAACTACAACCAAATTCAGTCACAACCTTAGACCCTGCTGTCCACACAAACATGGGTTTTGTCTAAATTGCAGCTTTTTTCTATACAAAAACACAGTATCAATCACTGAAACCCACATTTTTGAAAACTCTTGTCAGGGTGTGGTCTAGAAAATTGAGAAAAAAAATTTTGTTTACAAAAATACCTGTGTGGACATGGCCGTAGGAACTCAACTGAAAACTCAATAAATCTCTCAAAATCTCAGCTCATCAGGATCATTAAACAACTCCACAAACAGAATCAGCAGCTTTAATTATTACTGGCTGTCTGACTAATTCTGTCAGATGTCTACAAAAGTCTAGCGAGATTTACTGAAAATATTTTTGTTAGATGACTTTTTGTTATTTATCTTTTTGACACACAGAAGTCTGTTCAAGGAAACTAGTGTGTGTTTATTCACTTTAAGACAAATGGATTAGTTTCATATTCATGAAATTATATGATAGATCATTTTCAGGGGGTTCATATCAAATGGTTTTCTAATTTTAAACATAATAAAAGTGTTTATGAATATGAATTGATCTTTTGAAAGCAATTGATTTGAGTTAGAATGCCAAATCCCCTCCTTCTATGCTAATTTTACATTGAAGAGTTCTTACAACATATTTGGCCATATTTGCATATTCAAATACAAATATCTTTTAAAAAAATTAAAAACCTGGAGAAAATAAATGCAAAACATGTTCATATAGGACATTATTAACAAGGCTACATGCATGAAACCATTTTTAAAAATTTGAGCACAAATGGGTTAAAAGGTCTCTTACAATATGCAGTCCCTCCAGGATTTGGAAGGGACATTTAAAAAAATAATTGTGGCCTAAAGTTATGGATCTTGAAACATATGGCATTGTTTGCTTAATTTGTCCTGTGTTTTTCTGTAAAAATACATAAAAGTCTTGTAAAAAAAAAAAATAAATTTAAATCAAGACTCATTGACCTGAAAAGGTTACATAGAGATTTTTTCCCAAATGATATTTAACAGAGCAAGGAAATTTTCACAGTATGTCTGATAATATTTTTTCTACTGGAGAAAGTGTTATTTGTTTTATTTCGACTAGAATAAAAGCAGTTTTTAATTTTTTAGAAGCCATTTTAAGGTCCATATTATTAGCCCCTTTAAGCAATTTTTTTTTCGATAGTCTACAGAAAAAAACATCATTATACAATAACTTGCCTAATTACCCTAACCTGCTTAGTTAACTTAATTAACTTAGTTTAGCCTTTAAATGTCACTTTAAGCTGTATAGAAGTGTCTTGAAAAATATCTAGTCAAATATCATTTACTGTCATCATAGCAAAGATTAAATAAATCAGTTATTAGAAATGAGTTATTAAAACTATTATATTTAGAAATGTGTTAAAAAAATCTTCTGTCCATTAAACAAAAATTGGGGAAAAAATAAACAGGGGGCTAATAATTGCGGGGGGCTAATACTTCTGACTTCAACTGTTCATCCAAAGCCAGAAAACAATGTTTATTATTATTATTATTATTTAGATAATAAAAGTGCAAATTTAAATTCTTTAAAATGTAGCATGCAATTAAAACAACAATGGCAAACTGTACAACCTTTTATATTATTTGGAATATGGTAATTAAATTTTTTATAAAATTCTATTTATTCCAGAGAATGTTGCAAAAATTAATGTAAATAATTAAAAACAAATAAAACTGACAAGGTATTTGTAAACATATATTCTGGGAATGTCGCCAAATTGCATTATTCTGGAGCAAGGTATGAGACCTTCTATTACAACTAATAGAAACTCAGATCCAATGCGACCCGTTGCTTTTTCTCATGCTGGACAATTCATCACTCTCCTTATCCATCAAACAAAGAAGTTTCTGTCATTTGTTCCGACTGCTGCTGCTGCTGCTGCATAAAAAAAAAAAAAAACAGTCCTGAAACTATGGCTAGATCCATCTGCTCCAACTGATCTATTCTGGAGGCTCGGAATACACCACATACACCACAATAGTTTTGAATACACCACAGTAAAAATAAATGGTGCCAGTAAAAAAACTGTACAAGTTTGGTTAAATATGAGAGGGACTGTATCAGATATTGTATCAGATATATCATTGTTACTGTTTTTAATTTATTTAACTTTTTTGTTGGGTGGATCCTGGGCTTTGTTCAAAATCAAAATGTTAGAAAAAAAAATTCAGTACAAATAAAAATAAAAATGCAAAAAATGCTTTACAATTAAAGTGTTGTTTTGTTTATAGTCCAAATATTAAAAATTTCTTTAAAAAGCATTTTCTAAATGATCAAAAATTAATGTCTTGTTTTCAGAAATTAAGTGCGTTAAAATTAAGTGCGTTTTTCCTCAAAACAAGCTAAATAATCTGTATACGGTGTAAGCAAAATAATCTTGTTTTCACTTTTTTACCCCATTGGCAGATTTTTTTTTTCCCCTTGTTTTAAGAACAAACTAAATTATGACGAGTCTAAAAATTGCTTTTTCATTCAAGAATTTTTAGATATTTTGATGGGAAACAATAAAAAATAGCTTTTTTGCAGTGTAATGTTGTTTTTATTCTGTGTATGTATGTATGTATGTGTGTGTGTGTGTGTGTGTGTGTGTGTGTGTATATGTGTATATATGTACGTGTATATATGTATATGTGTATATAATATGTGTATATACATGTATGTATGTGTATATATATATGTGTGTATGTATGTATGTATGTATGTATGTATGTATTTATGTATGTGTATATAGCTGCTTGTTCAAATTACTAATTTCAAATGAGCTGAATCAAGACGATTTTTGGGGGGACAATTGTTTTATGTTCAATCCACTTAAATTAGTAAAAACGGTTAAGTTCACTTAATGAATTTTTTCAATTCACCTTTATTTCTATAGTTATTTTACAATGAAGATTGTGTCAAAGCAACTTCACATAGAATATATTAATATATATATTTGTGTTAGTGTGGAACCCAACATTTTTACAGTGAAACTTGTGATTAAAAATATACAGTACTATTGATTATGTGAAACCTTTTGTTTTGTATTATTTTCTTGTTATCAAGTACTTCCTTTGACAAAAAAGTTGAGCCTTGAACATTGTTTTCTTTCTTCCTAAAGCTCAGAAATGTGATGAGATGACAGACCTTAACTTTAAAGACTCCCTCGCCGGTACATCTTTGAAAGTTAGACTGCTGCTTTACACACGAGCCGATCCATCCTGCGGTCAGCTGCTTTCTCACCAGGAGCCTTTGAGTAATTCTCACTTCAATGTCAGCTCCGTTACCACCTTCCTCATCCATGGGTACCGGCCCACCGGCTCACCCCCAGTTTGGCTGAAACAATTTGTGGAGTTTCTTCTGATCCGCCGCGATATGAATGTTATCGTGGTGGATTGGAATCGCGGCGCAACCAACATGAACTACTGGCAAGTTGTGAAAAATACACGCAAGGTGGCTAATAATCTTACTGACCTCATCCAAAAAATGAAGGTAAACGAAATCTTGATGCTTTTTTTTTTTTTTTTTTTTCAAATAAAAGATACCGGTATATGTTTTTTTTTTATAAAAGTCATGAATATGTGTCTGAAATGGCACACAGTTTGAAAATGATAGGACAACAAATGTGTTTGTCACTTCATGTTAATTAAGGCCTTAATTGTTGCCCTATATTTTTGAACATAGACATGAAAATAACGTTGAACTTAAAAGATTGCCAACATTTTGGTGCACAGATTTAATCTTGGATTCATTTTAAAGAAGACATTTGTCAGATTGTAGCTAACGTGAAACATTTTCAATAAAGTGAAACATTTTTATGCTTAAATAGTTAAAGTAGTTAAAACAGTTAAAGTTATGTACTTGTACGTTTATGAAATTGATAAATCTACAAGTGTATGTTTTTAGAATACATAAAATATGTATTATACAAAACATTTTACAAAATTGACAGAGAATCAAAGGTAAATATCTGAACAAATTCTATTCTAAATTTGAAGTTAATGGGCTCTATCATGAGACTCTGATTGGTTTATTCTTAAAACACACCTATAACTTATTAAGAGAATAAGCTCAACCCTGTTAGACCATGCGCAGCGCCGCACAACGTAGACTTGGTTCAAACTTAAATCCAGATAAATCTTTAAAAAGCCACAATTGAATCATCAGCAGATTTGAATGTTATCACTCTATTAAATGGGCGTTATCGGTGGTTATCAGCTGATAGGTATGGTCAGTAGGGGATTTCTGCACCTACTAGAAGACTCCGAAGGCTATATTAATCCATCCACATGGTTAATCAGCTATAGATCACATATGGCTGCAGCCGGAAGTAACGAGAATTATTTATATTATTTATTAAATTTCCCATTTTATGTATTTTGTGAACGTCTACCCCAACCATAAACCCAACTGTCACAGTAATGTAAAAACCGATCTGGATCTGGAGTCTTCTCTAATAGTATAGCTGATTAACCACAAGAGTTATTTATATTGTTTATTAAATTTCCCATTTATTGTATTTTATTAACATCTGCACCTACCACAACCCAAAACTCAACCGTCACAGTAATGTAAAAACAGATGTGGATCTGGAGTCCTCTCAATTACTATAGCTGATTAACCATGTGGATGGATGATTACAGCCTTCTGAACTTACTAGTAGGCACAGAAGGCCCCTACTGGCCCATATCTATCAGCTGATATACACTGATAATGGCCATTTAATCAGGTGGAATCATTCACAACAAGACCTTTAACATGTATTTTAGAAATAACTGTGAATTTTAATTTCACGATTGCTTTAATTTGACAATCATACTGCGCACATATTTTTGCCCAATCAAAATGTAGAGTCTTGACAAGGTAGTAAGTTTGTCTGTGCACAGGTGAACCATGCAGAAGTTTTATGGTGGTGTGTTAATCATTACCTTGCTGAGACAGAGACTTCACATTATAATCATTCATTTTCTGTAGCTTTCTGGCATATTCATGTATGAAGTAACTGATTTTTTTATTTTTTTTGCAACATTATTTTTAGGACAATGGGGCTAATCTCAGCTCCATACACATGATAGGTGTCAGTCTGGGAGCCCACATTTCAGGTTTCACTGGGGCCAACTTTAATGGCAAAATTGGTAGAATAACAGGTTAGATTCTTTGATTCTTCTACTCCTTTAAAGAGCCCATATTATACATGAAATAGGGTCATATTTAGGTTGTAAGGGTCTCCAACAACAGTCTAATATGCATGCAAGGTCAAAAAACACGTTCATGGTCTTATAATCTGCATTTAGTTTTACCTAATTATCCCAGCGACTCCCATATGAATCGTTCAGCGATTCATTTGTTCCCAAACCCCTCCTGAGCGCGAAGCTAATCTGCGCTGATTGGACCGATGACAGCCTGCTGCGATTGGTCGACACGGACAAGGCTTCAGCGTGAGACAGAGTGAAATGCCCAGCAGATAATCAACAATATAAAAGTAGTCACAGTGCATACACGCTTCATAGTGGATTTTGGCTGCCAGTGGGTGAATGTAAATACAGACGATGGACTAGAAAATACTGACGACTAACTAATTTATTGAGCAAAAAGTCCAAGAACTGGCGAGGAGATCTCCTAGCCCTTCATAGTCTACCAGCTCTTGTCATACACACACCCACACACACAGGGCCGGCGCGTCCAGAATAGAGAGGGCGCGTCGGCGACACCTCCCTCACCACCCGCGTCCTTAGTTATATCCGCGAATACCCCCCCCCCGCCCCGGTCCTCACTTTACTAACGGGTCCCTTTAGTTTTCACTATCGGGTTGAGGGCGGCGTGATCATACGTTACCCTGCTCAGAGGAGACACACACACACACACACACATTACACTACTCCCCGAGGACACGACATACACGCCTAGAGCGCCAGTTCAGCTTGCTGGGTGCAATTTAGACACCTCACCTCGAACCTGAGCTGAACTATTTTGAAACCTGACCGTTGCATGTGTGTAGGAACAGCTGACGATCCGTAAACAAAGCGGCACGCGTCGCGTTTTCAATGTGGCTTTACACGCGATATGAGAATATAAAGAGTTAACCTGATACAGTACACAAGGTTACAAGTAACAAAACACAACTAAATACATAATTTGCAAGCTAGAGTAAACGAGGCAACAGTTTTAATCGCACGTACTTACACTTGTGAAATGGAGGAAAAATCGGATTCATAATCCACTGATCCATGTTCTGACAGTCTTTACTGATCCTTCCTTTAACAAACTGATGAAGTCTTCTTTGCAAGCAAGTAGTTTCCAGAAGCACTAGAACAGCTCAAGGCTAGGCTATATTGCTGAGGTTTCATCTTTGGGTGAACTGTCAATAATATTCATCTGCACAGCGTGACTTCATTCGACCGGTGTCTGTCTGTGTGTGTGTGTGTGTGTGACTTTTTTTCTGTTAGTGGGCGGGGCCGCAGGTTTCAAATCTCCCGGGTTTGCGCGCACAACTACTTGTGTTTCGTAGCCGCGTCATCACGAAACACCTAATGACTCGTTATCAAGACGACTTGTTTGAAGCACTATGAGTCGACTCTTTTATAGATGAATCAATAGTTTTAAACACTGTACACTTACAGATTTAAGCCTTAGCTGGACATTTCACTTCACTTAGAGCTGTGTGACACACTATATGGAAGAGCATTTTCAAAAACCCATAATATGGGCTCTTTAAGTAAATAATAAATGTCAGTGTTTGTTTTAGAAATTATCTTCAATGAAAATGTATCTTTGTTTTAATCAGCACTGGATCCAGCAGGGCCAGAGTTCAACGGTCGGCCCCCTGAGGACCGTTTAGACCCTTCTGATGCTCAGTTTGTGGAAGCCCTACACACAGACATGGATGGTACATTCACCTAACAAATGACTTTCATCTTAAATGGATAGTTCACCCAAAACTTCAAATTCTTCAATTGTTTATTCACCCTTCCCTTGTCACAAACCTTTTTGACTTTCTTTCTTCTGTTGAATGAAGAAGATATTTTACAGAATTTGTAAATCAGTAACCATTGACTTTTCATTGTATTTCCATATCTTATTTTGCACTCAATAGTAAAAAAAAAACTTAGAACCAGTTGAAGTAAGTAAATGGCAAGTAAATTTTTATTTTGGGGTGAGCTGTCCCTTTAAGGGTTTTAACCTTTCTTTCCAAACCGGTGTCCTACCAAGAGACTGGAAATCTGCTGCTGTAACTCCACTTTTAAAGGTGGTGATAAAACAGATTTAAATTGCTACAGACCCATGTCTATTTTGCCCTTTCTCTTTTTAACATTTATGTTAATGATATTGCTTCTGCTGCAGGTGATTCTTACATACATCTATACGCTGATGATACCATAATTTATACATCTAGTTCTTTTCTGACTACAGCACTTTCTATGCTGCAAGCCAGTTTTTTTTACGAATCTTCATTTAGTTTTAAATACTAATAAAACAAAATGTATGGTTTTCAATAGAAATTTACCACATGATGAGATTCCTCCTAAAATTTCCTCATTGGACAGTACTGAGATTGATTATGTTGACTGCTACAAATATCTTGGTATCTGGTTAAATGGGAAACTGACGTTTGAAACTCGCATAAATGAACTGCTCAAAAAGGTTAAAGCCCGCATTGGTTTTCTTTACAGAAACAAATCATCCTTTACTCACTCTTCAAAGCAGCATTTGGTCAAATTAACAATATTACCAATTCTGGATTATGGGGATTTAATTTACACATCAGCTTCAAAAACTTTTTTTCACAAACTGGATGTTATTTATCATGCAGCAATTCATTTTGTTACTGGTCCGCCATTTAATACTCATCACGGTCAACTGTATTCTTTACTAAATTGGCCTTCTCTTCAATCACGTCGACAAATTCAGTGGTTTCTGTTCACTTACAAAACTTTTATTGGAAAAACTCCACTATATTTACAGTCACTTCCTAACATTCAGGAAACACATCGAAATCTGCGCTCTAGTAATTTCATTTACCTTTGCATACCCAAAGTTCGCACTTCATTTGGTCGCTACTCTTTTCAGTTTTCTGCTGCTGATGCTTGGAATCATATGCAGTATAGCTCAGCACTTTCATTCCACTTTCATCTTTTAAAAATTCCATTTAGTCAATAGTTCAAGATCACTGTGCTTGTCTTTCATTGGTTTTATATGTTATTATCTGCATTTGTGAAATTTTTATTGTATTGTGTCCCTACTGCTTTGTACTGCATCTGCTTTTCATGTTGCCTCTAGGCCAGGTCGTCATTGTAAATGAGAACTCATTCTCAATTGACTTACCTGGTTAAATAAAGGTTATGATTATAAGGTTGAGGTCGTGATTCTCTTCAGGAATCTACACTGCAATTCACATGCAAACACCACTTGGTTCATTCAAAATGAAAGTCTAAATTTAAATATTTGCTTTTTTTTTTTTTGTAGCATTAGGCTATCGAAATCTTCTGGGTCACATCGACTACTATGCCAATGGAGGGGCAGATCAGCCAGGATGTCCCAAAACCATCCTATCAGGTCAGCTTTTTACCATTTTATTAGCATTTTCTAAAAGTAATTAATGTAACCTAATACTCCATATATTATCATGTTAAATTGTTTGTCAAAATATTCCAGACATTTTCAGTCAGGTTTAGTTCAGGGCTCTGGGCTAGCCATTTTATTATTTCATTGTTTTCAGGTTCAGGAAATTGCTTTGGATGTTTTCCTGTCACAAGGCTCATTTTCCTACATGGAAATTGCATGTAATGAAGCACAGATTGATGAAAGAGTTTATAAACATTTGCATTCACTTTGCCATGTAGCTGTATAGTGCTGTGTTCAAACCAGATGCAGCACGCTCGAATAAATTGCGATATACAAGAGTAAATAGACATGTGAACATTTTTAGTTTATTCGCTTCATTCGCTTGTCACTTCACAATAGTAGACGTGGATTCACGTCATGAGCAGGGCTTCTGTCTGTCCGGTGAATCTAGCTTTGTTGCTAACATGGATTTTATATAGAGTACCTGTGCTTTTTGTGCTTTAGGAATGCTATAAAATAGCGTAGATTTGAACATTTTTATCCATGTAGCAGATTCTTTTATTTAAAGTGCCTTACTCTCTCACACACACACACACACACACACACACACACACACACACACACACACACATAAACACAAAGCAGTTGGGTTCAGTGCCATGCTCAAAGAATTCACCTCAGCCATGGTGTTAAGAGTGGAAGAGCATGCTGGTTATTCAGTCCCCCTCCTACAATCCCTGCAAATCCTCAAATCTGAAACCGTTTGATCACAAGTCTAACTCTCTAAACCTAGGAGTGTCAAACTCATTTTCCAGAGGGCTGTAGCCCTGCAGAGTTTAGTTCCAATCCTGCTTTAACACACTTACCTGAAGGTTTCAAACAAGTTTAGAATAATTATATTTATATGCTACAGATTTGTGCACTTTTTATACCTCAAATACCTCATTCT